>NW_027167958.1:0-84522 GCF_040954835.1 Lepisosteus oculatus | reverse complement strand
GTTTTTCAGCAGAAATAAACATGTTTCTGCAAGTTTGGTCAACCCCATGTAAGTTATGGGGCAGTAACATCACACTTTTCAAAACGTGTTTTTCAGCCCGAAAATAAACGCGTTTTTTCAGGCAAATGAATCTCCTTGTAATAGCAAGGCTCAGAAGAGCCCACACACTCAGCCCTTAACCCCAGTGTACAGAAAGTGTCAAAACGTGTTTTTCAGCAGAAATAAACATGTTTCTGCAAGTTTGGTCAACCCCATGTAAGTTATGGGGCAGTAACATCACACTTTTCAAAACGTGTTTTTCAGCCGAAATAAACACGTTTTTTCAGACAGCTGAATCTACTTGTAACAGCAAGGCTCAGAAGTGCCAACACACTCAGCCCTTAACCCCAGTGTGCAGAAAGGGTCAAACGTGTTTTTCAGCAGAAATAAACATGTTTCTGCAAGTTTGGTCAACCCCATGTAAGTTATGGGCAATAACATCACACTTTTCAAAACGTGTTTTTCAGCCAGAAATAAACGCGTTTTTTCAGGCAACTGAATCTACTTGTAACAGCAAGGCTCAGAAGTGCCCACACACTCAACCCTTAACCCCAGTGTACAGAAAGTGTCAAAACGTGTTTTTCAGCAGAAATAAACATGTTTCTGCAAGTTTGGTCAACCCCATGTAAGTTATGGGGCAGTAACATCACACTTTTCAAAACGTGTTTTTCAGCCCGAAATAAACGCGTTTTTTCAGGCAACTGAATCTCCTTGTAACAGCAAGGCTCAAAAGAGCCCACACACTCAGCCCTTAACCCCAGTGTGCAGAAATTGTCAAAACGTGTTTTTCAGCAGAAATAAACATGTTTCTGCAAGTTTGGTCAACCCCATGTAAGTTATGGGGCAGTAACATCACACTTTTCAAAACGTGTTTTTCAGCCCGAAATAAACGCGTTTTTTCAGACAACTGAATCTACTTGTAACAGCAATGCTCAGAAGTGCCCACACACTCAACCCTTAACCCCAGTGTGCAGAAAGGGTCAAAACGTGTTTTTCAGCAGAAATAAACATGTTTCTGCAAGTTTGGTCAACCCCATGTAAGTTATGGGGCAGTAAAATCACACTTTTCAAAACGTGTTTTTCAGCCCGAAATAAACGCGTTTTTTCAGGCAACTGAATCTCCTTGTAACAGCAAGGCTCAAAAGAGCCCACACACTCAGCCCTTAACCCCAGTGTGCAGAAATTGTCAAAACGTGTTTTTCAGCAGAAATAAACATGTTTCTGCAAGTTTGGTCAACCCCATGTAAGTTATGGGGCAGTAACATCACACTTTTCAAAACGTGTTTTTCAGCCCGAAATAAACACGTTTTTTCAGACAGCTGAATATACTTGTAACAGCAAGGCTCAGAAGTGCCAACACACTCAGCCCTTAACCCCAGTGTGCAGAAAGGGTCAAAACGTGTTTTTCAGCAGAAATAAACATGTTTCTGCAAGTTTGGTCAACCCCATGTAAGTTATGGGGCAGTAACATCACACTTTTCAAAACGTGTTTTTCAGCCCGAAATAAACGCGTTTTTTCAGACAACTGAATCTCCTTGTAACAGCAAGGCTCAGAAGAGCCCACACACTCAGCCCTTAACCCCAGTGTACAGAAAGTGTCAAAACGTGTTTTTCAGCAGAAATAAACATGTTTCTGCAAGTTTGGTCAACCCCATGTAAGTTATGGGGCAGTAACATCACACTTTTCAAAACGTGTTTTTCAGCCCGAAATAAACACGTTTTTTCAGACAGCTGAATCTACTTGTAACAGCAAGGCTCAGAAGTGCCAACACACTCAGCCCTTAACCCCAGTGTGCAGAAAGGGTCAAAACGTGTTTTTCAGCAGAAATAAACATGTTTCTGCAAGTTTGGTCAACCCCATGTAAGTTATGGGGCAGTAACATCACACTTTTCAAAACGTGTTTTTCAGCCCGAAATAAACGCGTTTTTTCAGACAGCTGAATCTACTTGTAACAGCAAGGCTCAGAAGTGCCAACACACTCAGCCCTTAACCCCAGTGTGCAGAAAGGGTCAAAACGTGTTTTTCAGCCGAAATAAACATGTTTCTGCAAGTTTGGTCAACCCCATGTAAGTTATGGGGCAGTAACATCACACTTTTCAAAACGTGTTTTTCAGCCCGAAATAAACGCGTTTTTTCAGACAACTGAATCTCCTTGTAACAGCAAGGCTCAGAAGAGCCCACACACTCAGCCCTTAACCCCAGTGTACAGAAAGTGTCAAAACGTGTTTTTCAGCAGAAATAAACATGTTTCTGCAAGTTTGGTCAACCCCATTTAAGTTATGGGGCAGTAACATCACACTTTTCAAAACGTGTTTTTCAGCCCGAAATAAACGCGTTTTTTCAGGCAACTGAATCTCCTTGTAACAGCAAGGCTCAAAAGAGCCCACACACTCAGCCCTTAACCCCAGTGTGCAGAAATTGTCAAAACGTGTTTTTCAGCAGAAATAAACATGTTTCTGCAAGTTTGGTCAACCCCATGTAAGTTATGGGGCAGTAACATCACACTTTTCAAAACGTGTTTTTCAGCCCGAAATAAACACGTTTTTTCAGACAGCTGAATCTACTTGTAACAGCAAGGCTCAGAAGTGCCAACACACTCAGCCCTTAACCCCAGTGTGCAGGAAGGGTCAAAACGTGTTTTTCAGCAGAAATAAACATGTTTCTGCAAGTTTGGTCAACCCCATGTAAGTTATGGGGCAGTAACATCACACTTTTCAAAACGTGTTTTTCAGCCCGAAATAAACACGTTTTTTCAGACAGCTGAATCTACTTGTAACAGCAAGGCTCAGAAGTGCCAACACACTCAGCCCTTAACCCCAGTGTGCAGAAAGGGTCAAAACGTGTTTTTCAGCAGAAATAAACATGTTTCTGCAAGTTTGGTCAACCCCATGTAAGTTATGGGGCAGTAACATCACACTTTTCAAAACGTGTTTTTCAGCCCGAAATAAACGCGTTTTTTCAGGCAACTGAATCTCCTTGTAACAGCAAGGCTCAGAAGAGCCCACACACTCAGCCCTTAACCCCAGTGTACAGAAAGTGTCAAAACGTGTTTTTCAGCAGAAATAAACATGTTTCTGCAAGTTTGGTCAACCCCATGTAAGTTATGGGGCAGTAACATCACACTTTTCAAAACGTGTTTTTCAGCCCGAAATAAACACGTTTTTTCAGACAGCTGAATCTATTTGTAACAGCAAGGCTCAGAAGTGCCAACACACTCAGCCCTTAACCCCAGTGTGCAGAAAGGGTCAAAACGTGTTTTTCAGCAGAAATAAACATGTTTCTGCAAGTTTGGTCAACCTCATGTAAGTTATGGGGCAGTAACATCACAGTTTTCAAAACGTGTTTTTCAGCCCGAAATAAACGCGTTTTTTCAGACAACTGAATCTACTTGTAACAGCAATGCTCAGAAGTGCCCACACACTCAACCCTTAACCCCAGTGTGCAGAAAGGGTCAAAACGTGTTTTTCAGCAGAAATAAACATGTTTCTGCAAGTTTGGTCAACCCCATGTAAGTTATGGGGCAGTAACATCACACTTTTCAAAACGTGTTTTTCAGCCCGAAATAAACGCGTTTTTTCAGGCAACTGAATCTCCTTGTAACAGCAAGGCTCAGAAGAGCCCACACACTCAGCCCTTAACCCCAGTGTACAGAAAGTGTCAAAACGTGTTTTTCAGCAGAAATAAACATGTTTCTGCAAGTTTGGTCAACCCCATGTAAGTTATGGGGCAGTAACATCACAGTTTTCAAAACGTGTTTTTCAGCCCGAAATAAACTCGTTTTTTCAGACAGCTGAATCTACTTGTAACAGCAAGGCTCAGAAGAGCCAACACACTCAGCCCTTAACCCCAGTGTGCAGAAAGGGTCAAAACGTGTTTTTCAGCAGAAATAAACATGTTTCTGCAAGTTTGGTCAACCCCATGTAAGTTATGGGGCAGTAACATCACACTTTTCAAAACGTGTTTTTCAGCCCGAAATAAACGCGTTTTTTCAGACAACTGAATCTACTTGTAACAGCAAGGCTCAGAAGTGCCCACACACTCAGCCATTAACCCCAGTGTACAGAAAGTGTCAAAACGTGTTTTTCAGCAGAAATAAACATGTTTCTGCAAGTTTGGTCAACCCCATGTAAGTTATGGGGCAGTAACATCACACTTTTCAAAACGTGTTTTTCAGCCCGAAATAAACGCGTTTTTTCAGACAACTGAATCTCCTTGTAACAGCAAGGCTCAGAAGAGCCCACACACTCAGCCCTTAACCCCAGTGTACAGAAAGGGTCAAAACGTGTTTTTCAGCAGAAATAAACATGTTTCTGCAAGTTTGGTCAACCCCATGTAAGTTATGGGGCAGTAACATCACACTTTTCAAAACGTGTTTTTCAGCCCGAAATAAACGCGTTTTTTCAGACAACTGAATCTCCTTGTAACAGCAAGGCCCAGAAGAGCCCACACACTCAGCCCTTAACCCCAGTGTACAGAAAGTGTCAAAACGTGTTTTTCAGCAGAAATAAACATGTTTCTGCAAGTTTGGTCAACCCCATGTAAGTTATGGGGCAGTAACATCACACTTTTCAAAACGTGTTTTTCAGCCCGAAATAAACGCGTTTTTTCAGGCAACTGAATCTCCTTGTAACAGCAAGGCTCAGAAGAGCCCACACACTCAGCCCTTAACCCCAGTGTACAGAAAGTGTCAAAACGTGTTTTTCAGCAGAAATAAACATGTTTCTGCAAGTTTGGTCAACCCCATGTAAGTTATGGGGCAGTAACATCACACTTTTCAAAACGTGTTTTTCAGCCCGAAATAAACACGTTTTTTCAGACAGCTGAATCTATTTGTAACAGCAAGGCTCAGAAGTGCCAACACACTCAGCCCTTAACCCCAGTGTGCAGAAAGGGTCAAAACGTGTTTTTCAGCAGAAATAAACATGTTTCTGCAAGTTTGGTCAACCCCATGTAAGTTATGGGGCAGTAACATCACAGTTTTCAAAACGTGTTTTTCAGCCCGAAATAAACGCGTTTTTTCAGACAACTGAATCTACTTGTAACAGCAATGCTCAGAAGTGCCCACACACTCAACCCTTAACCCCAGTGTGCAGAAAGGGTCAAAACGTGTTTTTCAGCAGAAATAAACATGTTTCTGCAAGTTTGGTCAACCCCATGTAAGTTATGGGGCAGTAAAATCACACTTTTCAAAACGTGTTTTTCAGCCCGAAATAAACGCGTTTTTTCAGGCAACTGAATCTCCTTGTAACAGCAAGGCTCAGAAGAGCCCACACACTCAGCCCTTAACCCCAGTGTACAGAAAGTGTCAAAACGTGTTTTTCAGCAGAAATAAACATGTTTCTGCAAGTTTGGTCAACCCCATGTAAGTTATGGGGCAGTAACATCACAGTTTTCAAAACGTGTTTTTCAGCCCGAAATAAACTCGTTTTTTTCAGACAGCTGAATCTACTTGTAACAGCAAGGCTCAGAAGAGCCAACACACTCAGCCCTTAACCCCAGTGTGCAGAAAGGGTCAAAACGTGTTTTTCAGCAGAAATAAACATGTTTCTGCAAGTTTGGTCAACCCCATGTAAGTTATGGGGCAGTAACATCACACTTTTCAAAACGTGTTTTTCAGCCCGAAATAAACGCGTTTTTTCAGACAACTGAATCTACTTGTAACAGCAAGGCTCAGAAGTGCCCACACACTCAGCCATTAACCCCAGTGTACAGAAAGTGTCAAAACGTGTTTTTCAGCAGAAATAAACATGTTTCTGCAAGTTTGGTCAACCCCATGTAAGTTATGGGGCAGTAACATCACACTTTTCAAAACGTGTTTTTCAGCCCGAAATAAACGCGTTTTTTCAGACAACTGAATCTCCTTGTAACAGCAAGGCTCAGAAGAGCCCACACACTCAGCCCTTAACCCCAGTGTACAGAAAGGGTCAAAACGTGTTTTTCAGCAGAAATAAACATGTTTCTGCAAGTTTGGTCAACCCCATGTAAGTTATGGGGCAGTAACATCACACTTTTCAAAACGTGTTTTTCAGCCCGAAATAAACGCGTTTTTTCAGACAACTGAATCTCCTTGTAACAGCAAGGCTCAGAAGAGCCCACACACTCAGCCCTTAACCCCAGTGTACAGAAAGTGTCAAAACGTGTTTTTCAGCAGAAATAAACATGTTTCTGCAAGTTTGGTCAACCCCATGTAAGTTATGGGGCAGTAACATCACACTTTTCAAAACGTGTTTTTCAGCCCGAAATAAACACGTTTTTTCAGACAGCTGAATCTATTTGTAACAGCAAGGCTCAGAAGTGCCAACACACTCAGCCCTTAACCCCAGTGTGCAGAAAGGGTCAAAACGTGTTTTTCAGCAGAAATAAACATGTTTCTGCAAGTTTGGTCAACCCCATGTAAGTTATGGGGCAGTAACATCACAGTTTTCAAAACGTGTTTTTCAGCCCGAAATAAACGCGTTTTTTCAGGCAACTGAATCTCCTTGTAACAGCAAGGCTCAGAAGTGCCAACACACTCAGCCCTTAACCCCAGTGTGCAGGAAGGGTCAAAACGTGTTTTTCAGCAGAAATAAACATGTTTCTGCAAGTTTGGTCAACCCCATGTAAGTTATGGGGCAGTAACATCACACTTTTCAAAACGTGTTTTTCAGCCCGAAATAAACGCGTTTTTTCAGGCAACTGAATCTCCTTGTAACAGCAAGGCTCAGAAGAGCCCACACACTCAGCCCTTAACCCCAGTGTACAGATAGTGTCAAAACGTGTTTTTCAGCAGAAATAAACATGTTTCTGCAAGTTTGGTCAACCCCATTTAAGTTATGGGGCAGTAACATCACACTTTTCAAAACGTGTTTTTCAGCCCGAAATAAACGCGTTTTTTCAGGCAACTGAATCTCCTTGTAACAGCAAGGCTCAAAAGAGCCCACACACTCAGCCCTTAACCCCAGTGTGCAGAAATTGTCAAAACGTGTTTTTCAGCAGAAATAAACATGTTTCTGCAAGTTTGGTCAACCCCATGTAAGTTATGGGGCAGTAACATCACACTTTTCAAAACGTGTTTTTCAGCCCGAAATAAACACGTTTTTTCAGACAGCTGAATCTACTTGTAACAGCAAGGCTCAGAAGTGCCAACACACTCAGCCCTTAACCCCAGTGTGCAGAAAGGGTCAAAACGTGTTTTTCAGCAGAAATAAACATGTTTCTGCAAGTTTGGTCAACCCCATGTAAGTTATGGGGCAGTAACATCACACTTTTCAAAACGTGTTTTTCAGCCCGAAATAAACACGTTTTTTCAGACAGCTGAATCTACTTGTAACAGCAAGGCTCAGAAGTGCCAACACACTCAGCCCTTAACCCCAGTGTGCAGAAAGGGTCAAAACGTGTTTTTCAGCAGAAATAAACATGTTTCTGCAAGTTTGGTCAACCCCATGTAAGTTATGGGGCAGTAACATCACACTTTTCAAAACGTGTTTTTCAGCCCGAAATAAACACGTTTTTTCAGACAGCTGAATCTACTTGTAACAGCAAGGCTCAGAAGTGCCAACACACTCAGCCCTTAACCCCAGTGTGCAGAAAGGGTCAAAACGTGTTTTTCAGCAGAAATAAACATGTTTCTGCAAGTTTGGTCAACACCATGTAAGTTATGGGGCAGTAACATCACAGTTTTCAAAACGTGTTTTTCAGCCCGAAATAAACGCGTTTTTTCAGACAACTGAATCTACTTGTAACAGCAATGCTCAGAAGTGCCCACACACTCAACCCTTAACCCCAGTGTGCAGAAAGGGTCAAAACGTGTTTTTCTGCAGAAATAAACATGTTTCTGCAAGTTTTGTCAACCCCATGTAAGTTATGGGGCAGTAACATCACACTTTTCAAAAAGTGTTTTTCAGCCCGAAATAAACACGTTTTTTCAGACAGCTGAATCTACTTGTAACAGCAAGGCTCAGAAGAGCCAACACACTCAGCCCTTAACCCCAGTGTGCAGAAAGGGTCAAAACGTGTTTTTCAGCAGAAATAAACATGTTTCTGCAAGTTTGGTCAACCCCATGTAAGTTATGGGGCAGTAACATCACACTTTTCAAAACGTGTTTTTCAGCCCGAAATAAACGCGTTTTTTCAGGCAACTGAATCTCCTTGTAACAGCAAGGCTCAAAAGAGCCCACACACTCAGCCCTTAACCCCAGTGTGCAGAAATTGTCAAAACATGTTTTTCAGCAGAAATAAACATGTTTCTGCCAGTTTGGTCAACCCCATGTAAGTTATGGGGCAGTAACATCACACTTTTCAAAACGTGTTTTTCAGCCCGAAATAAACACGTTTTTTCAGACAGCTGAATCTACTTGTAACAGCAAGGCTCAGAAGAGCCAACACACTCAGCCCTTAACCCCAGTGTGCAGAAAGGGTCAAAACATGTTTTTCAGCAGAAATAAACATGTTTCTGTAAGTTTGGTCAACCCCATGTAAGTTATGGGGCAGTAACATCATACTTTTCAAAACGTGTTTTTCAGCCCGAAATAAACGCGTTTTTTCAGACAACTGAATCTACTTGTAACAGCAAGGCTCAGAAGTGCCCACACACTCAACCCTTAACCCCAGTGTGCAGAAAGGGTCAAAACTTGTTTTTCAGCAGAAATAAACATGTTTCTGCAAGTTTGGTCAACCCCATGTAAGTTATGGGGCAGTAACATCACACTTTTCAAAACGTGTTTTTCAGCCCGAAATAAACACGTTTTTTCAGACAGCTGAATCTACTTGTAACAGCAAGGCTCAGAAGTGCCAACACACTCAGCCCTTAACCCCAGTGTGCAGAAAGGGTCAAACCGTGTTTTTCAGCAGAAATAAACATGTTTCTGCAAGTTTGGTCAACCCCATGTAAGTTATGGGGCAATAACATCACACTTTTCAAAACGTGTTTTTCAGCCAGAAATAAACGCGTTTTTTCAGGCAACTGAATCTACTTGTAACAGCAAGGCTCAGAAGTGCCCACACACTCAACCCTTAACCCCAGTGTACAGAAAGTGTCAAAACGTGTTTTTCAGCAGAAATAAACATGTTTCTGCAAGTTTGGTCAACCCCATGTAAGTTATGGGGCAGTAACATCACACTTTTCAAAACGTGTTTTTCAGCCCGAAATAAACGCGTTTTTTCAGGCAACTGAATCTCCTTGTAACAGCAAGGCTCAAAAGAGCCCACACACTCAGCCCTTAACCCCAGTGTGCAGAAATTGTCAAAACGTGTTTTTCAGCAGAAATAAACATGTTTCTGCAAGTTTGGTCAACCCCATGTAAGTTATGGGGCAGTAACATCACACTTTTCAAAACGTGTTTTTCAGCCCGAAATAAACGCGTTTTTTCAGACAACTGAATCTACTTGTAACAGCAATGCTCAGAAGTGCCCACACACTCAACCCTTAACCCCAGTGTGCAGAAAGGGTCAAAACGTGTTTTTCAGCAGAAATAAACATGTTTCTGCAAGTTTGGTCAACCCCATGTAAGTTATGGGGCAGTAAAATCACACTTTTCAAAACGTGTTTTTCAGCCCGAAATAAACGCGTTTTTTCAGGCAACTGAATCTCCTTGTAACAGCAAGGCTCAAAAGAGCCCACACACTCAGCCCTTAACCCCAGTGTGCAGAAATTGTCAAAACGTGTTTTTCAGCAGAAATAAACATGTTTCTGCAAGTTTGGTCAACCCCATGTAAGTTATGGGGCAGTAACATCACACTTTTCAAAACGTGTTTTTCAGCCCGAAATAAACACGTTTTTTCAGACAGCTGAATATACTTGTAACAGCAAGGCTCAGAAGTGCCAACACACTCAGCCCTTAACCCCAGTGTGCAGAAAGGGTCAAAACGTGTTTTTCAGCAGAAATAAACATGTTTCTGCAAGTTTGGTCAACCCCATGTAAGTTATGGGGCAGTAACATCACACTTTTCAAAACGTGTTTTTCAGCCCGAAATAAACGCGTTTTTTCAGACAACTGAATCTCCTTGTAACAGCAAGGCTCAGAAGAGCCCACACACTCAGCCCTTAACCCCAGTGTACAGAAAGTGTCAAAACGTGTTTTTCAGCAGAAATAAACATGTTTCTGCAAGTTTGGTCAACCCCATGTAAGTTATGGGGCAGTAACATCACACTTTTCAAAACGTGTTTTTCAGCCCGAAATAAACACGTTTTTTCAGACAGCTGAATCTACTTGTAACAGCAAGGCTCAGAAGAGCCAACACACTCAGCCCTTAACCCCAGTGTGCAGAAAGGGTCAAAACGTGTTTTTCAGCAGAAATAAACATGTTTCTGCAAGTTTGGTCAACCCCATGTAAGTTATGGGGCAGTAACATCACACTTTTCAAAACGTGTTTTTCAGCCCGAAATAAACGCGTTTTTTCAGGCAAATGAATCTCCTTGTAATAGCAAGGCTCAGAAGAGCCCACACACTCAGCCCTTAACCCCAGTGTACAGAAAGTGTCAAAACGTGTTTTTCAGCAGAAATAAACATGTTTCTGCAAGTTTGGTCAACCCCATGTAAGTTATGGGGCAGTAACATCACACTTTTCAAAACGTGTTTTTCAGCCCGAAATAAACACGTTTTTTCAGACAGCTGAATCTACTTGTAACAGCAAGGCTCAGAAGTGCCAACACACTCAGCCCTTAACCCCAGTGTGCAGGAAGGGTCAAAACGTGTTTTTCAGCAGAAATAAACATGTTTCTGCAAGTTTGGTCAACCCCATGTAAGTTATGGGGCAGTAACATCACACTTTTCAAAACGTGTTTTTCAGCCCGAAATAAACGCGTTTTTTCAGACAGCTGAATCTACTTGTAACAGCAAGGCTCAGAAGTGCCAACACACTCAGCCCTTAACCCCAGTGTGCAGAAAGGGTCAAAACGTGTTTTTCAGCCGAAATAAACATGTTTCTGCAAGTTTGGTCAACCCCATGTAAGTTATGGGGCAGTAACATCACACTTTTCAAAACGTGTTTTTCAGCCCGAAATAAACGCGTTTTTTCAGACAACTGAATCTCCTTGTAACAGCAAGGCTCAGAAGAGCCCACACACTCAGCCCTTAACCCCAGTGTACAGAAAGTGTCAAAACGTGTTTTTCAGCAGAAATAAACATGTTTCTGCAAGTTTGGTCAACCCCATTTAAGTTATGGGGCAGTAACATCACACTTTTCAAAACGTGTTTTTCAGCCCGAAATAAACGCGTTTTTTCAGGCAACTGAATCTCCTTGTAACAGCAAGGCTCAAAAGAGCCCACACACTCAGCCCTTAACCCCAGTGTGCAGAAATTGTCAAAACGTGTTTTTCAGCAGAAATAAACATGTTTCTGCAAGTTTGGTCAACCCCATGTAAGTTATGGGGCAGTAACATCACACTTTTCAAAACGTGTTTTTCAGCCCGAAATAAACACGTTTTTTCAGACAGCTGAATCTACTTGTAACAGCAAGGCTCAGAAGTGCCAACACACTCAGCCCTTAACCCCAGTGTGCAGGAAGGGTCAAAACGTGTTTTTCAGCAGAAATAAACATGTTTCTGCAAGTTTGGTCAACCCCATGTAAGTTATGGGGCAGTAACATCACACTTTTCAAAACGTGTTTTTCAGCCCGAAATAAACGCGTTTTTTCAGACAGCTGAATCTACTTGTAACAGCAAGGCTCAGAAGTGCCAACACACTCAGCCCTTAACCCCAGTGTGCAGAAAGGGTCAAAACGTGTTTTTCAGCCGAAATAAACATGTTTTTTCAGACAGCTGAATCTACTTGTAACAGCAAGGCTCAGAAGTGCCAACACACTCAGCCCTTAACCCCAGTGTGCAGAAAGGGTCAAAACGTGTTTTTCAGCAGAAATAAACATGTTTCTGCAAGTTTGGTCAACCCCATGTAAGTTATGGGGCAGTAACATCACACTTTTCAAAACGTGTTTTTCAGCCCGAAATAAACGCGTTTTTTCAGGCAACTGAATCTCCTTGTAACAGCAAGGCTCAGAAGAGCCCACACACTCAGCCCTTAACCCCAGTGTACAGAAAGTGTCAAAACGTGTTTTTCAGCAGAAATAAACATGTTTCTGCAAGTTTGGTCAACCCCATGTAAGTTATGGGGCAGTAACATCACACTTTTCAAAACGTGTTTTTCAGCCCGAAATAAACACGTTTTTTCAGACAGCTGAATCTATTTGTAACAGCAAGGCTCAGAAGTGCCAACACACTCAGCCCTTAACCCCAGTGTGCAGAAAGGGTCAAAACGTGTTTTTCAGCAGAAATAAACATGTTTCTGCAAGTTTGGTCAACCTCATGTAAGTTATGGGGCAGTAACATCACAGTTTTCAAAACGTGTTTTTCAGCCCGAAATAAACGCGTTTTTTCAGACAACTGAATCTACTTGTAACAGCAATGCTCAGAAGTGCCCACACACTCAACCCTTAACCCCAGTGTGCAGAAAGGGTCAAAACGTGTTTTTCAGCAGAAATAAACATGTTTCTGCAAGTTTGGTCAACCCCATGTAAGTTATGGGGCAGTAAAATCACACTTTTCAAAACGTGTTTTTCAGCCCGAAATAAACGCGTTTTTTCAGGCAACTGAATCTCCTTGTAACAGCAAGGCTCAAAAGAGCCCACACACTCAGCCCTTAACCCCAGTGTGCAGAAATTGTCAAAACGTGTTTTTCAGCAGAAATAAACATGTTTCTGCAAGTTTGGTCAACCCCATGTAAGTTATGGGGCAGTAACATCACACTTTTCAAAACGTGTTTTTCAGCCCGAAATAAACACGTTTTTTCAGACAGCTGAATCTACTTGTAACAGCAAGGCTCAGAAGTGCCAACACACTCAGCCCTTAACCCCAGTGTGCAGAAAGGGTCAAAACGTGTTTTTCAGCCGAAATAAACATGTTTCTGCAAGTTTGGTCAACCCCATGTAAGTTATGGGGCAGTAACATCACACTTTTCAAAACGTGTTTTTCAGCCCGAAATAAACGCGTTTTTTCAGACAACTGAATCTCCTTGTAACAGCAAGGCTCAGAAGAGCCCACACACTCAGCCCTTAACCCCAGTGTACAGAAAGTGTCAAAACGTGTTTTTCAGCAGAAATAAACATGTTTCTGCAAGTTTGGTCAACCCCATGTAAGTTATGGGGCAGTAACATCACACTTTTCAAAACGTGTTTTTCAGCCCGAAATAAACGCGTTTTTTCAGACAACTGAATCTCCTTGTAACAGCAAGGCTCAGAAGAGCCCACACACTCAGCCCTTAACCCCAGTGTACAGAAAGTGTCAAAACGTGTTTTTCAGCAGAAATAAACATGTTTCTGCAAGTTTGGTCAACCCCATGTAAGTTATGGGGCAGTAACATCACACTTTTCAAAACGTGTTTTTCAGCCCGAAATAAACACGTTTTTTCAGACAGCTGAATCTACTTGTAACAGCAAGGCTCAGAAGAGCCAACACACTCAGCCCTTAACCCCAGTGTGCAGAAAGGGTCAAAACGTGTTTTTCAGCAGAAATAAACATGTTTCTGCAAGTTTGGTCAACCCCATGTAAGTTATGGGGCAGTAACATCACACTTTTCAAAACGTGTTTTTCAGCCCGAAATAAACGCGTTTTTTCAGGCAAATGAATCTCCTTGTAATAGCAAGGCTCAGAAGAGCCCACACACTCAGCCCTTAACCCCAGTGTACAGAAAGTGTCAAAACGTGTTTTTCAGCAGAAATAAACATGTTTCTGCAAGTTTGGTCAACCCCATGTAAGTTATGGGGCAGTAACATCACACTTTTCAAAACGTGTTTTTCAGCCCGAAATAAACACGTTTTTTCAGACAGCTGAATCTACTTGTAACAGCAAGGCTCAGAAGTGCCAACACACTCAGCCCTTAACCCCAGTGTGCAGGAAGGGTCAAAACGTGTTTTTCAGCAGAAATAAACATGTTTCTGCAAGTTTGGTCAACCCCATGTAAGTTATGGGGCAGTAACATCACACTTTTCAAAACGTGTTTTTCAGCCCGAAATAAACGCGTTTTTTCAGACAGCTGAATCTACTTGTAACAGCAAGGCTCAGAAGTGCCAACACACTCAGCCCTTAACCCCAGTGTGCAGAAAGGGTCAAAACGTGTTTTTCAGCCGAAATAAACATGTTTCTGCAAGTTTGGTCAACCCCATGTAAGTTATGGGGCAGTAACATCACACTTTTCAAAACGTGTTTTTCAGCCCGAAATAAACGCGTTTTTTCAGACAACTGAATCTCCTTGTAACAGCAAGGCTCAGAAGAGCCCACACACTCAGCCCTTAACCCCAGTGTACAGAAAGTGTCAAAACGTGTTTTTCAGCAGAAATAAACATGTTTCTGCAAGTTTGGTCAACCCCATTTAAGTTATGGGGCAGTAACATCACACTTTTCAAAACGTGTTTTTCAGCCCGAAATAAACGCGTTTTTTCAGGCAACTGAATCTCCTTGTAACAGCAAGGCTCAAAAGAGCCCACACACTCAGCCCTTAACCCCAGTGTGCAGAAATTGTCAAAACGTGTTTTTCAGCAGAAATAAACATGTTTCTGCAAGTTTGGTCAACCCCATGTAAGTTATGGGGCAGTAACATCACACTTTTCAAAACGTGTTTTTCAGCCCGAAATAAACACGTTTTTTCAGACAGCTGAATCTACTTGTAACAGCAAGGCTCAGAAGTGCCAACACACTCAGCCCTTAACCCCAGTGTGCAGGAAGGGTCAAACGTGTTTTTCAGCAGAAATAAACATGTTTCTGCAAGTTTGGTCAACCCCATGTAAGTTATGGGGCAGTAACATCACACTTTTCAAAACGTGTTTTTCAGCCCGAAATAAACGCGTTTTTTCAGACAGCTGAATCTACTTGTAAACAGCAAGGCTCAGAAGTGCCAACACACTCAGCCCTTAACCCCAGTGTGCAGAAAGGGTCAAAAACGTGTTTTTCAGCCGAAATAAACATGTTTTTTCAGACAGCTGAATCTACTTGTAACAGCAAGGCTCAGAAGTGCCAACACACTCAGCCCTTAACCCCAGTGTGCAGAAAGGGTCAAAACGTGTTTTTCAGCAGAAATAAACATGTTTCTGCAAGTTTGGTCAACCCCATGTAAGTTATGGGGCAGTAACATCACACTTTTCAAAACGTGTTTTTCAGCCCGAAATAAACGCGTTTTTTCAGGCAACTGAATCTCCTTGTAACAGCAAGGCTCAGAAAGAGCCCACACACTCAGCCCTTAACCCCAGTGTACAGAAAGTGTCAAAACGTGTTTTTCAGCAGAAATAAACATGTTTCTGCAAGTTTGGTCAACCCCATGTAAGTTATGGGGCAGTAACATCACACTTTTCAAAACGTGTTTTTCAGCCCGAAATAAACACGTTTTTTTCAGACAGCTGAATCTATTTGTAACAGCAAGGCTCAGAAGTGCCAACACACTCAGCCCTTAACCCCAGTGTGCAGAAAGGGTCAAAACGTGTTTTTCAGCAGAAATAAACATGTTTCTGCAAGTTTGGTCAACCTCATGTAAGTTATGGGGCAGTAACATCACAGTTTTCAAAACGTGTTTTTCAGCCCGAAATAAACGCGTTTTTTCAGACAACTGAATCTACTTGTAACAGCAATGCTCAGAAGTGCCCACACACTCAACCCTTAACCCCAGTGTGCAGAAAGGGTCAAAACGTGTTTTTCAGCAGAAATAAACATGTTTCTGCAAGTTTGGTCAACCCCATGTAAGTTATGGGGCAGTAAAATCACACTTTTCAAAACGTGTTTTTCAGCCCGAAATAAACGCGTTTTTTCAGGCAACTGAATCTCCTTGTAACAGCAAGGCTCAAAAGAGCCCACACACTCAGCCCTTAACCCCAGTGTGCAGAAATTGTCAAAACGTGTTTTTCAGCAGAAATAAACATGTTTCTGCAAGTTTGGTCAACCCCATGTAAGTTATGGGGCAGTAACATCACACTTTTCAAAACGTGTTTTTCAGCCCGAAATAAACACGTTTTTTCAGACAGCTGAATCTACTTGTAACAGCAAGGCTCAGAAGTGCCAACACACTCAGCCCTTAACCCCAGTGTGCAGAAAGGGTCAAAACGTGTTTTTCAGCCGAAATAAACATGTTTCTGCAAGTTTGGTCAACCCCATGTAAGTTATGGGGCAGTAACATCACACTTTTCAAAACGTGTTTTTCAGCCCGAAATAAACGCGTTTTTTCAGACAACTGAATCTCCTTGTAACAGCAAGGCTCAGAAGAGCCCACACACTCAGCCCTTAACCCCAGTGTACAGAAAGTGTCAAAACGTGTTTTTCAGCAGAAATAAACATGTTTCTGCAAGTTTGGTCAACCCCATTTAAGTTATGGGGCAGTAACATCACACTTTTCAAAACGTGTTTTTCAGCCCGAAATAAACGCGTTTTTTCAGGCAACTGAATCTCCTTGTAACAGCAAGGCTCAAAAGAGCCCACACACTCAGCCCTTAACCCCAGTGTGCAGAAATTGTCAAAACGTGTTTTTCAGCAGAAATAAACATGTTTCTGCAAGTTTGGTCAACCCCATGTAAGTTATGGGGCAGTAACATCACACTTTTCAAAACGTGTTTTTCAGCCCGAAATAAACACGTTTTTTCAGACAGCTGAATCTACTTGTAACAGCAAGGCTCAGAAGTGCCAACACACTCAGCCCTTAACCCCAGTGTGCAGAAAGGGTCAAAACGTGTTTTTCAGCAGAAATAAACATGTTTCTGCAAGTTTGGTCAACCCCATGTAAGTTATGGGGCAGTAACATCACACTTTTCAAAACGTGTTTTTCAGCCCGAAATAAACACGTTTTTTCAGACAGCTGAATCTACTTGTAACAGCAAGGCTCAGAAGTGCCAACACACTCAGCCCTTAACCCCAGTGTGCAGAAAGGGTCAAAACGTGTTTTTCAGCAGAAATAAACATGTTTCTGCAAGTTTGGTCAACCCCATGTAAGTTATGGGGCAGTAACATCACACTTTTCAAAACGTGTTTTTCAGCCCGAAATAAACACGTTTTTTCAGACAGCTGAATCTACTTGTAACAGCAAGGCTCAGAAGTGCCAACACACTCAGCCCTTAACCCCAGTGTGCAGAAAGGGTCAAAACGTGTTTTTCAGCAGAAATAAACATGTTTCTGCAAGTTTGGTCAACCCCATGTAAGTTATGGGGCAGTAACATCACACTTTTCAAAACGTGTTTTTCAGCCCGAAATAAACGCGTTTTTTCAGACAACTGAATCTCCTTGTAACAGCAAGGCTCAGAAGAGCCCACACACTCAGCCCTTAACCCCAGTGTACAGAAAGTGTCAAAACGTGTTTTTCAGCAGAAATAAACATGTTTCTGCAAGTTTGGTCAACCCCATGTAAGTTATGGGGCAGTAACATCACACTTTTCAAAACGTGTTTTTCAGCCCGAAATAAACGCGTTTTTTCAGGCAAATGAATCTCCTTGTAACAGCAAGGCTCAGAAGAGCCCACACACTCAGCCCTTAACCCCAGTGTACAGAAAGTGTCAAAACGTGTTTTTCAGCAGAAATAAACATGTTTCTGCAAGTTTGGTCAACCCCATGTAAGTTATGGGGCAGTAACATCACACTTTTCAAAACGTGTTTTTCAGCCCGAAATAAACACGTTTTTTCAGACAGCTGAATCTACTTGTAACAGCAAGGCTCAGAAGTGCCAACACACTCAGCCCTTAACCCCAGTGTGCAGGAAGGGTCAAAACGTGTTTTTCAGCAGAAATAAACATGTTTCTGCAAGTTTGGTCAACCCCATGTAAGTTATGGGGCAGTAACATCACACTTTTCAAAACGTGTTTTTCAGCCCGAAAAAACGCGTTTTTTCAGACAACTGAATCTCCTTGTAACAGCAAGGCTCAGAAGAGCCCACACACTCAGCCCTTAACCCCAGTGTACAGAAAGGGTCAAAACGTGTTTTTCAGCAGAAATAAACATGTTTCTGCAAGTTTGGTCAACCCCATGTAAGTTATGGGGCAGTAACATCACACTTTTCAAAACGTGTTTTTCAGCCCGAAATAAACGCGTTTTTTCAGACAACTGAATCTCCTTGTAACAGCAAGGCTCAGAAGAGCCCACACACTCAGCCCTTAACCCCAGTGTACAGAAAGTGTCAAAACGTGTTTTTCAGCAGAAATAAACATGTTTCTACAAGTTTGGTCAACCCCATGTAAGTTATGGGGCAGTAACATCACACTTTTCAAAACGTGTTTTTCAGCCCGAAATAAACACGTTTTTTCAGACAGCTGAATCTACTTGTAACAGCAAGGCTCAGAAGAGCCAACACACTCAGCCCTTAACCCCAGTGTGCAGAAAGGGTCAAAACGTGTTTTTCAGCAGAAATAAACATGTTTCTGCAAGTTTGGTCAACCCCATGTAAGTTATGGGGCAGTAACATCACACTTTTCAAAACGTGTTTTTCAGCCCGAAATAAACGCGTTTTTTCAGGCAAATGAATCTCCTTGTAATAGCAAGGCTCAGAAGAGCCCACACACTCAGCCCTTAACCCCAGTGTACAGAAAGTGTCAAAACGTGTTTTTCAGCAGAAATAAACATGTTTCTGCAAGTTTGGTCAACCCCATGTAAGTTATGGGGCAGTAACATCACACTTTTCAAAACGTGTTTTTCAGCCCGAAATAAACACGTTTTTTCAGACAGCTGAATCTACTTGTAACAGCAAGGCTCAGAAGTGCCAACACACTCAGCCCTTAACCCCAGTGTGCAGGAAGGGTCAAAACGTGTTTTTCAGCAGAAATAAACATGTTTCTGCAAGTTTGGTCAACCCCATGTAAGTTATGGGGCAGTAACATCACACTTTTCAAAACGTGTTTTTCAGCCCGAAATAAACGCGTTTTTTCAGACAGCTGAATCTACTTGTAACAGCAAGGCTCAGAAGTGCCAACACACTCAGCCCTTAACCCCAGTGTGCAGAAAGGGTCAAAACGTGTTTTTCAGCCGAAATAAACATGTTTCTGCAAGTTTGGTCAACCCCATGTAAGTTATGGGGCAGTAACATCACACTTTTCAAAACGTGTTTTTCAGCCCGAAATAAACGCGTTTTTTCAGACAACTGAATCTCCTTGTAACAGCAAGGCTCAGAAGAGCCCACACACTCAGCCCTTAACCCCAGTGTACAGAAAGTGTCAAAACGTGTTTTTCAGCAGAAATAAACATGTTTCTGCAAGTTTGGTCAACCCCATTTAAGTTATGGGGCAGTAACATCACACTTTTCAAAACGTGTTTTTCAGCCCGAAATAAACGCGTTTTTTCAGGCAACTGAATCTCCTTGTAACAGCAAGGCTCAAAAGAGCCCACACACTCAGCCCTTAACCCCAGTGTGCAGAAATTGTCAAAACGTGTTTTTCAGCAGAAATAAACATGTTTCTGCAAGTTTGGTCAACCCCATGTAAGTTATGGGGCAGTAACATCACACTTTTCAAAACGTGTTTTTCAGCCCGAAATAAACACGTTTTTTCAGACAGCTGAATCTACTTGTAACAGCAAGGCTCAGAAGTGCCAACACACTCAGCCCTTAACCCCAGTGTGCAGGAAGGGTCAAAACGTGTTTTTCAGCAGAAATAAACATGTTTCTGCAAGTTTGGTCAACCCCATGTAAGTTATGGGGCAGTAACATCACACTTTTCAAAACGTGTTTTTCAGCCCGAAATAAACGCGTTTTTTCAGACAGCTGAATCTACTTGTAACAGCAAGGCTCAGAAGTGCCAACACACTCAGCCCTTAACCCCAGTGTGCAGAAAGGGTCAAAACGTGTTTTTCAGCCGAAATAAACATGTTTTTTCAGACAGCTGAATCTACTTGTAACAGCAAGGCTCAGAAGTGCCAACACACTCAGCCCTTAACCCCAGTGTGCAGAAAGGGTCAAAACGTGTTTTTCAGCAGAAATAAACATGTTTCTGCAAGTTTGGTCAACCCCATGTAAGTTATGGGGCAGTAACATCACACTTTTCAAAACGTGTTTTTCAGCCCGAAATAAACGCGTTTTTTCAGGCAACTGAATCTCCTTGTAACAGCAAGGCTCAGAAGAGCCCACACACTCAGCCCTTAACCCCAGTGTACAGAAAGTGTCAAAACGTGTTTTTCAGCAGAAATAAACATGTTTCTGCAAGTTTGGTCAACCCCATGTAAGTTATGGGGCAGTAACATCACACTTTTCAAAACGTGTTTTTCAGCCCGAAATAAACACGTTTTTTCAGACAGCTGAATCTATTTGTAACAGCAAGGCTCAGAAGTGCCAACACACTCAGCCCTTAACCCCAGTGTGCAGAAAGGGTCAAAACGTGTTTTTCAGCAGAAATAAACATGTTTCTGCAAGTTTGGTCAACCTCATGTAAGTTATGGGGCAGTAACATCACAGTTTTCAAAACGTGTTTTTCAGCCCGAAATAAACGCGTTTTTTCAGACAACTGAATCTACTTGTAACAGCAATGCTCAGAAGTGCCCACACACTCAACCCTTAACCCCAGTGTGCAGAAAGGGTCAAAACGTGTTTTTCAGCAGAAATAAACATGTTTCTGCAAGTTTGGTCAACCCCATGTAAGTTATGGGGCAGTAAAATCACACTTTTCAAAACGTGTTTTTCAGCCCGAAATAAACGCGTTTTTTCAGGCAACTGAATCTCCTTGTAACAGCAAGGCTCAAAAGAGCCCACACACTCAGCCCTTAACCCCAGTGTGCAGAAATTGTCAAAACGTGTTTTTCAGCAGAAATAAACATGTTTCTGCAAGTTTGGTCAACCCCATGTAAGTTATGGGGCAGTAACATCACACTTTTCAAAACGTGTTTTTCAGCCCGAAATAAACACGTTTTTTCAGACAGCTGAATCTACTTGTAACAGCAAGGCTCAGAAGTGCCAACACACTCAGCCCTTAACCCCAGTGTGCAGAAAGGGTCAAAACGTGTTTTTCAGCCGAAATAAACATGTTTCTGCAAGTTTGGTCAACCCCATGTAAGTTATGGGGCAGTAACATCACACTTTTCAAAACGTGTTTTTCAGCCCGAAATAAACGCGTTTTTTCAGACAACTGAATCTCCTTGTAACAGCAAGGCTCAGAAGAGCCCACACACTCAGCCCTTAACCCCAGTGTACAGAAAGTGTCAAAACGTGTTTTTCAGCAGAAATAAACATGTTTCTGCAAGTTTGGTCAACCCCATTTAAGTTATGGGGCAGTAACATCACACTTTTCAAAACGTGTTTTTCAGCCCGAAATAAACGCGTTTTTTCAGGCAACTGAATCTCCTTGTAACAGCAAGGCTCAAAAGAGCCCACACACTCAGCCCTTAACCCCAGTGTGCAGAAATTGTCAAAACGTGTTTTTCAGCAGAAATAAACATGTTTCTGCAAGTTTGGTCAACCCCATGTAAGTTATGGGGCAGTAACATCACACTTTTCAAAACGTGTTTTTCAGCCCGAAATAAACACGTTTTTTCAGACAGCTGAATCTACTTGTAACAGCAAGGCTCAGAAGTGCCAACACACTCAGCCCTTAACCCCAGTGTGCAGAAAGGGTCAAAACGTGTTTTTCAGCAGAAATAAACATGTTTCTGCAAGTTTGGTCAACCCCATGTAAGTTATGGGGCAGTAACATCACACTTTTCAAAACGTGTTTTTCAGCCCGAAATAAACACGTTTTTTCAGACAGCTGAATCTACTTGTAACAGCAAGGCTCAGAAGTGCCAACACACTCAGCCCTTAACCCCAGTGTGCAGAAAGGGTCAAAACGTGTTTTTCAGCAGAAATAAACATGTTTCTGCAAGTTTGGTCAACCCCATGTAAGTTATGGGGCAGTAACATCACACTTTTCAAAACGTGTTTTTCAGCCCGAAATAAACACGTTTTTTCAGACAGCTGAATCTACTTGTAACAGCAAGGCTCAGAAGTGCCAACACACTCAGCCCTTAACCCCAGTGTGCAGAAAGGGTCAAAACGTGTTTTTCAGCAGAAATAAACATGTTTCTGCAAGTTTGGTCAACCCCATGTAAGTTATGGGGCAGTAACATCACACTTTTCAAAACGTGTTTTTCAGCCCGAAATAAACGCGTTTTTTCAGACAACTGAATCTCCTTGTAACAGCAAGGCTCAGAAGAGCCCACACACTCAGCCCTTAACCCCAGTGTACAGAAAGTGTCAAAACGTGTTTTTCAGCAGAAATAAACATGTTTCTGCAAGTTTGGTCAACCCCATGTAAGTTATGGGGCAGTAACATCACACTTTTCAAAACGTGTTTTTCAGCCCGAAATAAACGCGTTTTTTCAGGCAAATGAATCTCCTTGTAACAGCAAGGCTCAGAAGAGCCCACACACTCAGCCCTTAACCCCAGTGTACAGAAAGTGTCAAAACGTGTTTTTCAGCAGAAATAAACATGTTTCTGCAAGTTTGGTCAACCCCATGTAAGTTATGGGGCAGTAACATCACACTTTTCAAAACGTGTTTTTCAGCCCGAAATAAACACGTTTTTTCAGACAGCTGAATCTACTTGTAACAGCAAGGCTCAGAAGTGCCAACACACTCAGCCCTTAACCCCAGTGTGCAGGAAGGGTCAAAACGTGTTTTTCAGCAGAAATAAACATGTTTCTGCAAGTTTGGTCAACCCCATGTAAGTTATGGGGCAGTAACATCACACTTTTCAAAACGTGTTTTTCAGCCCGAAAAAAACGCGTTTTTTCAGACAACTGAATCTCCTTGTAACAGCAAGGCTCAGAAGAGCCCACACACTCAGCCCTTAACCCCAGTGTACAGAAAGGGTCAAAACGTGTTTTTCAGCAGAAATAAACATGTTTCTGCAAGTTTGGTCAACCCCATGTAAGTTATGGGGCAGTAACATCACACTTTTCAAAACGTGTTTTTCAGCCCGAAATAAACGCGTTTTTTCAGACAACTGAATCTCCTTGTAACAGCAAGGCTCAGAAGAGCCCACACACTCAGCCCTTAACCCCAGTGTACAGAAAGTGTCAAAACGTGTTTTTCAGCAGAAATAAACATGTTTCTACAAGTTTGGTCAACCCCATGTAAGTTATGGGGCAGTAACATCACACTTTTCAAAACGTGTTTTTCAGCCCGAAATAAACGCGTTTTTTCAGACAGCTGAATCTACTTGTAACAGCAAGGCTCAGAAGTGCCAACACACTCAGCCCTTAACCCCAGTGTGCAGAAAGGGTCAAAACGTGTTTTTCAGCCGAAATAAACATGTTTCTGCAAGTTTGGTCAACCCCATGTAAGTTATGGGGCAGTAACATCACACTTTTCAAAACGTGTTTTTCAGCCCGAAATAAACGCGTTTTTTCAGACAACTGAATCTCCTTGTAACAGCAAGGCTCAGAAGAGCCCACACACTCAGCCCTTAACCCCAGTGTACAGAAAGTGTCAAAACGTGTTTTTCAGCAGAAATAAACATGTTTCTGCAAGTTTGGTCAACCCCATTTAAGTTATGGGGCAGTAACATCACACTTTTCAAAACGTGTTTTTCAGCCCGAAATAAACGCGTTTTTTCAGGCAACTGAATCTCCTTGTAACAGCAAGGCTCAAAAGAGCCCACACACTCAGCCCTTAACCCCAGTGTGCAGAAATTGTCAAAACGTGTTTTTCAGCAGAAATAAACATGTTTCTGCAAGTTTGGTCAACCCCATGTAAGTTATGGGGCAGTAACATCACACTTTTCAAAACGTGTTTTTCAGCCCGAAATAAACACGTTTTTTCAGACAGCTGAATCTACTTGTAACAGCAAGGCTCAGAAGTGCCAACACACTCAGCCCTTAACCCCAGTGTGCAGGAAGGGTCAAAACGTGTTTTTCAGCAGAAATAAACATGTTTCTGCAAGTTTGGTCAACCCCATGTAAGTTATGGGGCAGTAACATCACACTTTTCAAAACGTGTTTTTCAGCCCGAAATAAACACGTTTTTTCAGACAGCTGAATCTACTTGTAACAGCAAGGCTCAGAAGTGCCAACACACTCAGCCCTTAACCCCAGTGTGCAGAAAGGGTCAAAACGTGTTTTTCAGCAGAAATAAACATGTTTCTGCAAGTTTGGTCAACCCCATGTAAGTTATGGGGCAGTAACATCACACTTTTCAAAACGTGTTTTTCAGCCCGAAATAAACGCGTTTTTTCAGGCAACTGAATCTCCTTGTAACAGCAAGGCTCAGAAGAGCCCACACACTCAGCCCTTAACCCCAGTGTACAGAAAGTGTCAAAACGTGTTTTTCAGCAGAAATAAACATGTTTCTGCAAGTTTGGTCAACCCCATGTAAGTTATGGGGCAGTAACATCACACTTTTCAAAACTTGTTTTTCAGCCCGAAATAAACACGTTTTTTCAGACAGCTGAATCTATTTGTAACAGCAAGGCTCAGAAGTGCCAACACACTCAGCCCTTAACCCCAGTGTGCAGAAAGGGTCAAAACGTGTTTTTCAGCAGAAATAAACATGTTTCTGCAAGTTTGGTCAACCTCATGTAAGTTATGGGGCAGTAACATCACAGTTTTCAAAACGTGTTTTTCAGCCCGAAATAAACGCGTTTTTTCAGACAACTGAATCTACTTGTAACAGCAATGCTCAGAAGTGCCCACACACTCAACCCTTAACCCCAGTGTGCAGAAAGGGTCAAAACGTGTTTTTCAGCAGAAATAAACATGTTTCTGCAAGTTTGGTCAACCCCATGTAAGTTATGGGGCAGTAAAATCACACTTTTCAAAACGTGTTTTTCAGCCCGAAATAAACGCGTTTTTTCAGGCAACTGAATCTCCTTGTAACAGCAAGGCTCAAAGAGCCCACACACTCAGCCCTTAACCCCAGTGTGCAGAAATTGTCAAAACGTGTTTTTCAGCAGAAATAAACATGTTTCTGCAAGTTTGGTCAACCCCATGTAAGTTATGGGGCAGTAACATCACACTTTTCAAAACGTGTTTTTCAGCCCGAAATAAACACGTTTTTTCAGACAGCTGAATATACTTGTAACAGCAAGGCTCAGAAGTGCCAACACACTCAGCCCTTAACCCCAGTGTGCAGAAAGGGTCAAAACGTGTTTTTCAGCAGAAATAAACATGTTTCTGCAAGTTTGGTCAACCCCATGTAAGTTATGGGGCAGTAACATCACACTTTTCAAAACGTGTTTTTCAGCCCGAAATAAACGCGTTTTTTCAGGCAACTGAATCTCCTTGTAACAGCAAGGTTCAGAAGAGCCCACACACTCAGCCCTTAACCCCAGTGTACAGAAAGTGTCAAAACGTGTTTTTCAGCAGAAATAAACATGTTTCTGCAAGTTTGGTCAACCCCATGTAAGTTATGGGGCAGTAACATCACACTTTTCAAAACGTGTTTTTCAGCCCGAAATAAACACGTTTTTTCAGACAGCTGAATCTACTTGTAACAGCAAGGCTCAGAAGTGCCAACACACTCAGCCCTTAACCCCAGTGTGCAGAAAGGGTCAAAACGTGTTTTTCAGCCGAAATAAACATGTTTCTGCAAGTTTGGTCAACCCCATGTAAGTTATGGGGCAGTAACATCACACTTTTCAAAACGTGTTTTTCAGCCCGAAATAAACGCGTTTTTTCAGACAACTGAATCTCCTTGTAACAGCAAGGCTCAGAAGAGCCCACACACTCAGCCCTTAACCCCAGTGTACAGAAAGTGTCAAAACGTGTTTTTCAGCAGAAATAAACATGTTTCTGCAAGTTTGGTCAACCCCATTTAAGTTATGGGGCAGTAACATCACACTTTTCAAAACGTGTTTTTCAGCCCGAAATAAACGCGTTTTTTCAGGCAACTGAATCTCCTTGTAACAGCAAGGCTCAAAAGAGCCCACACACTCAGCCCTTAACCCCAGTGTGCAGAAATTGTCAAAACGTGTTTTTCAGCAGAAATAAACATGTTTCTGCAAGTTTGGTCAACCCCATGTAAGTTATGGGGCAGTAACATCACACTTTTCAAAACGTGTTTTTCAGCCCGAAATAAACACGTTTTTTCAGACAGCTGAATCTACTTGTAACAGCAAGGCTCAGAAGTGCCAACACACTCAGCCCTTAACCCCAGTGTGCAGAAAGGGTCAAAACGTGTTTTTCAGCAGAAATAAACATGTTTCTGCAAGTTTGGTCAACCCCATGTAAGTTATGGGGCAGTAACATCACACTTTTCAAAACGTGTTTTTCAGCCCGAAATAAACACGTTTTTTCAGACAGCTGAATCTACTTGTAACAGCAAGGCTCAGAAGTGCCAACACACTCAGCCCTTAACCCCAGTGTGCAGAAAGGGTCAAAACGTGTTTTTCAGCAGAAATAAACATGTTTCTGCAAGTTTGGTCAACCCCATGTAAGTTATGGGGCAGTAACATCACACTTTTCAAAACGTGTTTTTCAGCCCGAAATAAACACGTTTTTTCAGACAGCTGAATCTACTTGTAACAGCAAGGCTCAGAAGTGCCAACACACTCAGCCCTTAACCCCAGTGTGCAGAAAGGGTCAAAACGTGTTTTTCAGCAGAAATAAACATGTTTCTGCAAGTTTGGTCAACCCCATGTAAGTTATGGGGCAGTAACATCACACTTTTCAAAACGTGTTTTTCAGCCCGAAATAAACGCGTTTTTTCAGGCAACTGAATCTCCTTGTAACAGCAAGGCTCAGAAGAGCCCACACACTCAGCCCTTAACCCCAGTGTACAGAAAGTGTCAAAACGTGTTTTTCAGCAGAAATAAACATGTTTCTGCAAGTTTGGTCAACCCCATGTAAGTTATGGGGCAGTAACATCACACTTTTCAAAACGTGTTTTTCAGCCCGAAATAAACACGTTTTTTCAGACAGCTGAATCTATTTGTAACAGCAAGGCTCAGAAGTGCCAACACACTCAGCCCTTAACCCCAGTGTGCAGAAAGGGTCAAAACGTGTTTTTCAGCAGAAATAAACATGTTTCTGCAAGTTTGGTCAACCTCATGTAAGTTATGGGGCAGTAACATCACAGTTTTCAAAACGTGTTTTTCAGCCCGAAATAAACGCGTTTTTTCAGACAACTGAATCTACTTGTAACAGCAATGCTCAGAAGTGCCCACACACTCAACCCTTAACCCCAGTGTGCAGAAAGGGTCAAAACGTGTTTTTCAGCAGAAATAAACATGTTTCTGCAAGTTTGGTCAACCCCATGTAAGTTATGGGGCAGTAAAATCACACTTTTCAAAACGTGTTTTTCAGCCCGAAATAAACGCGTTTTTTCAGGCAACTGAATCTCCTTGTAACAGCAAGGCTCAAAAGAGCCCACACACTCAGCCCTTAACCCCAGTGTGCAGAAATTGTCAAAACGTGTTTTTCAGCAGAAATAAACATGTTTCTGCAAGTTTGGTCAACCCCATGTAAGTTATGGGGCAGTAACATCACACTTTTCAAAACGTGTTTTTCAGCCCGAAATAAACACGTTTTTTCAGACAGCTGAATCTACTTGTAACAGCAAGGCTCAGAAGTGCCAACACACTCAGCCCTTAACCCCAGTGTGCAGAAAGGGTCAAAACGTGTTTTTCAGCCGAAATAAACATGTTTCTGCAAGTTTGGTCAACCCCATGTAAGTTATGGGGCAGTAACATCACACTTTTCAAAACGTGTTTTTCAGCCCGAAATAAACGCGTTTTTTCAGACAACTGAATCTCCTTGTAACAGCAAGGCTCAGAAGAGCCCACACACTCAGCCCTTAACCCCAGTGTACAGAAAGTGTCAAAACGTGTTTTTCAGCAGAAATAAACATGTTTCTGCAAGTTTGGTCAACCCCATTTAAGTTATGGGGCAGTAACATCACACTTTTCAAAACGTGTTTTTCAGCCCGAAATAAACGCGTTTTTTCAGGCAACTGAATCTCCTTGTAACAGCAAGGCTCAAAAGAGCCCACACACTCAGCCCTTAACCCCAGTGTGCAGAAATTGTCAAAACGTGTTTTTCAGCAGAAATAAACATGTTTCTGCAAGTTTGGTCAACCCCATGTAAGTTATGGGGCAGTAACATCACACTTTTCAAAACGTGTTTTTCAGCCCGAAATAAACACGTTTTTTCAGACAGCTGAATCTACTTGTAACAGCAAGGCTCAGAAGTGCCAACACACTCAGCCCTTAACCCCAGTGTGCAGAAAGGGTCAAAACGTGTTTTTCAGCAGAAATAAACATGTTTCTGCAAGTTTGGTCAACCCCATGTAAGTTATGGGGCAGTAACATCACACTTTTCAAAACGTGTTTTTCAGCCCGAAATAAACACGTTTTTTCAGACAGCTGAATCTACTTGTAACAGCAAGGCTCAGAAGTGCCAACACACTCAGCCCTTAACCCCAGTGTGCAGAAAGGGTCAAAACGTGTTTTTCAGCAGAAATAAACATGTTTCTGCAAGTTTGGTCAACCCCATGTAAGTTATGGGGCAGTAACATCACACTTTTCAAAACGTGTTTTTCAGCCCGAAATAAACACGTTTTTTCAGACAGCTGAATCTACTTGTAACAGCAAGGCTCAGAAGTGCCAACACACTCAGCCCTTAACCCCAGTGTGCAGAAAGGGTCAAAACGTGTTTTTCAGCAGAAATAAACATGTTTCTGCAAGTTTGGTCAACCCCATGTAAGTTATGGGGCAGTAACATCACACTTTTCAAAACGTGTTTTTCAGCCCGAAATAAACGCGTTTTTTCAGACAACTGAATCTCCTTGTAACAGCAAGGCTCAGAAGAGCCCACACACTCAGCCCTTAACCCCAGTGTACAGAAAGTGTCAAAACGTGTTTTTCAGCAGAAATAAACATGTTTCTGCAAGTTTGGTCAACCCCATGTAAGTTATGGGGCAGTAACATCACACTTTTCAAAACGTGTTTTTCAGCCCGAAATAAACGCGTTTTTTCAGGCAAATGAATCTCCTTGTAACAGCAAGGCTCAGAAGAGCCCACACACTCAGCCCTTAACCCCAGTGTACAGAAAGTGTCAAAACGTGTTTTTCAGCAGAAATAAACATGTTTCTGCAAGTTTGGTCAACCCCATGTAAGTTATGGGGCAGTAACATCACACTTTTCAAAACGTGTTTTTCAGCCCGAAATAAACACGTTTTTTCAGACAGCTGAATCTACTTGTAACAGCAAGGCTCAGAAGTGCCAACACACTCAGCCCTTAACCCCAGTGTGCAGGAAGGGTCAAAACGTGTTTTTCAGCAGAAATAAACATGTTTCTGCAAGTTTGGTCAACCCCATGTAAGTTATGGGGCAGTAACATCACACTTTTCAAAACGTGTTTTTCAGCCCGAAAAAAACGCGTTTTTTCAGACAACTGAATCTCCTTGTAACAGCAAGGCTCAGAAGAGCCCACACACTCAGCCCTTAACCCCAGTGTACAGAAAGGGTCAAAACGTGTTTTTCAGCAGAAATAAACATGTTTCTGCAAGTTTGGTCAACCCCATGTAAGTTATGGGGCAGTAACATCACACTTTTCAAAACGTGTTTTTCAGCCCGAAATAAACGCGTTTTTTCAGACAACTGAATCTCCTTGTAACAGCAAGGCTCAGAAGAGCCCACACACTCAGCCCTTAACCCCAGTGTACAGAAAGTGTCAAAACGTGTTTTTCAGCAGAAATAAACATGTTTCTACAAGTTTGGTCAACCCCATGTAAGTTATGGGGCAGTAACATCACACTTTTCAAAACGTGTTTTTCAGCCCGAAATAAACACGTTTTTTCAGACAGCTGAATCTACTTGTAACAGCAAGGCTCAGAAGAGCCAACACACTCAGCCCTTAACCCCAGTGTGCAGAAAGGGTCAAAACGTGTTTTTCAGCAGAAATAAACATGTTTCTGCAAGTTTGGTCAACCCCATGTAAGTTATGGGGCAGTAACATCACACTTTTCAAAACGTGTTTTTCAGCCCGAAATAAACGCGTTTTTTCAGGCAAATGAATCTCCTTGTAATAGCAAGGCTCAGAAGAGCCCACACACTCAGCCCTTAACCCCAGTGTACAGAAAGTGTCAAAACGTGTTTTTCAGCAGAAATAAACATGTTTCTGCAAGTTTGGTCAACCCCATGTAAGTTATGGGGCAGTAACATCACACTTTTCAAAACGTGTTTTTCAGCCCGAAATAAACACGTTTTTTCAGACAGCTGAATCTACTTGTAACAGCAAGGCTCAGAAGTGCCAACACACTCAGCCCTTAACCCCAGTGTGCAGAAAGGGTCAAAACGTGTTTTTCAGCAGAAATAAACATGTTTCTGCAAGTTTGGTCAACCCCATGTAAGTTATGGGGCAGTAACATCACACTTTTCAAAACGTGTTTTTCAGCCCGAAATAAACGCGTTTTTTCAGGCAACTGAATCTCCTTGTAACAGCAAGGCTCAGAAGAGCCCACACACTCAGCCCTTAACCCCAGTGTACAGAAAGTGTCAAAACGTGTTTTTCAGCAGAAATAAACATGTTTCTGCAAGTTTGGTCAACCCCATGTAAGTTATGGGGCAGTAACATCACACTTTTCAAAACGTGTTTTTCAGCCCGAAATAAACACGTTTTTTCAGACAGCTGAATCTATTTGTAACAGCAAGGCTCAGAAGTGCCAACACACTCAGCCCTTAACCCCAGTGTGCAGAAAGGGTCAAAACGTGTTTTTCAGCAGAAATAAACATGTTTCTGCAAGTTTGGTCAACCTCATGTAAGTTATGGGGCAGTAACATCACAGTTTTCAAAACGTGTTTTTCAGCCCGAAATAAACGCGTTTTTTCAGACAACTGAATCTACTTGTAACAGCAATGCTCAGAAGTGCCCACACACTCAACCCTTAACCCCAGTGTGCAGAAAGGGTCAAAACGTGTTTTTCAGCAGAAATAAACATGTTTCTGCAAGTTTGGTCAACCCCATGTAAGTTATGGGGCAGTAAAATCACACTTTTCAAAACGTGTTTTTCAGCCCGAAATAAACGCGTTTTTTCAGGCAACTGAATCTCCTTGTAACAGCAAGGCTCAAAAGAGCCCACACACTCAGCCCTTAACCCCAGTGTGCAGAAATTGTCAAAACGTGTTTTTCAGCAGAAATAAACATGTTTCTGCAAGTTTGGTCAACCCCATGTAAGTTATGGGGCAGTAACATCACACTTTTCAAAACGTGTTTTTCAGCCCGAAATAAACACGTTTTTTCAGACAGCTGAATCTACTTGTAACAGCAAGGCTCAGAAGTGCCAACACACTCAGCCCTTAACCCCAGTGTGCAGAAAGGGTCAAAACGTGTTTTTCAGCCGAAATAAACATGTTTCTGCAAGTTTGGTCAACCCCATGTAAGTTATGGGGCAGTAACATCACACTTTTCAAAACGTGTTTTTCAGCCCGAAATAAACGCGTTTTTTCAGACAACTGAATCTCCTTGTAACAGCAAGGCTCAGAAGAGCCCACACACTCAGCCCTTAACCCCAGTGTACAGAAAGTGTCAAAACGTGTTTTTCAGCAGAAATAAACATGTTTCTGCAAGTTTGGTCAACCCATTTAAGTTATGGGGCAGTAACATCACACTTTTCAAAACGTGTTTTTCAGCCCGAAATAAACGCGTTTTTTCAGGCAACTGAATCTCCTTGTAACAGCAAGGCTCAAAAGAGCCCACACACTCAGCCCTTAACCCCCAGTGTGCAGAAATTGTCAAAACGTGTTTTTCAGCAGAAATAAACATGTTTCTGCAAGTTTGGTCAACCCCATGTAAGTTATGGGGCAGTAACATCACACTTTTCAAAACGTGTTTTTCAGCCCGAAATAAACACGTTTTTTCAGACAGCTGAATCTACTTGTAACAGCAAGGCTCAGAAGTGCCAACACACTCAGCCCTTAACCCCAGTGTGCAGAAAGGGTCAAAACGTGTTTTTCAGCAGAAATAAACATGTTTCTGCAAGTTTGGTCAACCCCATGTAAGTTATGGGGCAGTAACATCACACTTTTCAAAACGTGTTTTTCAGCCCGAAATAAACACGTTTTTTCAGACAGCTGAATCTACTTGTAACAGCAAGGCTCAGAAGTGCCAACACACTCAGCCCTTAACCCCAGTGTGCAGAAAGGGTCAAAACGTGTTTTTCAGCAGAAATAAACATGTTTCTGCAAGTTTGGTCAACCCCATGTAAGTTATGGGGCAGTAACATCACACTTTTCAAAACGTGTTTTTCAGCCCGAAATAAACACGTTTTTTTCAGACAGCTGAATCTACTTGTAACAGCAAGGCTCAGAAGTGCCAACACACTCAGCCCTTAACCCCAGTGTGCAGAAAGGGTCAAAACGTGTTTTTCAGCAGAAATAAACATGTTTCTGCAAGTTTGGTCAACCCCATGTAAGTTATGGGGCAGTAACATCACACTTTTCAAAACGTGTTTTTCAGCCCGAAATAAACGCGTTTTTTCAGACAACTGAATCTCCTTGTAACAGCAAGGCTCAGAAGAGCCCACACACTCAGCCCTTAACCCCAGTGTACAGAAAGTGTCAAAACGTGTTTTTCAGCAGAAATAAACATGTTTCTGCAAGTTTGGTCAACCCCATGTAAGTTATGGGGCAGTAACATCACACTTTTCAAAACGTGTTTTTCAGCCCGAAATAAACGCGTTTTTTCAGGCAAATGAATCTCCTTGTAACAGCAAGGCTCAGAAGAGCCCACACACTCAGCCCTTAACCCCAGTGTACAGAAAGTGTCAAAACGTGTTTTTCAGCAGAAATAAACATGTTTCTGCAAGTTTGGTCAACCCCATGTAAGTTATGGGGCAGTAACATCACACTTTTCAAAAACGTGTTTTTCAGCCCGAAATAAACACGTTTTTTCAGACAGCTGAATCTACTTGTAACAGCAAGGCTCAGAAGTGCCAACACACTCAGCCCTTAACCCCAGTGTGCAGGAAGGGTCAAAACGTGTTTTTCAGCAGAAATAAACATGTTTCTGCAAGTTTGGTCAACCCCATGTAAGTTATGGGGCAGTAACATCACACTTTTCAAAACGTGTTTTTCAGCCCGAAAAAAACGCGTTTTTTCAGACAACTGAATCTCCTTGTAACAGCAAGGCTCAGAAGAGCCCACACACTCAGCCCTTAACCCCAGTGTACAGAAAGGGTCAAAACGTGTTTTTCAGCAGAAATAAACATGTTTCTGCAAGTTTTGGTCAACCCCATGTAAGTTATGGGGCAACATCACACTTTTCAAAACGTGTTTTTCAGCCCGAAATAAACGCGTTTTTTCAGACAACTGAATCTCCTTGTAACAGCAAGGCTCAGAAGAGCCCACACACTCAGCCCTTAACCCCAGTGTACAGAAAGTGTCAAAACGTGTTTTTCAGCAGAAATAAACATGTTTCTACAAGTTTGGTCAACCCCATGTAAGTTATGGGGCAGTAACATCACACTTTTCAAAACGTGTTTTTCAGCACGAAATAAACGCGTTTTTTCAGACAGCTGAATCTACTTGTAACAGCAAGGCTCAGAAGTGCCAACACACTCAGCCCTTAACCCCAGTGTGCAGAAAGGGTCAAAACGTGTTTTTCAGCCGAAATAAACATGTTTCTGCAAGTTTGGTCAACCCCATGTAAGTTATGGGGCAGTAACATCACACTTTTCAAAACGTGTTTTTCAGCCCGAAATAAACGCGTTTTTTCAGACAACTGAATCTCCTTGTAACAGCAAGGCTCAGAAGAGCCCACACACTCAGCCCTTAACCCCAGTGTACAGAAAGTGTCAAAACGTGTTTTTCAGCAGAAATAAACATGTTTCTGCAAGTTTGGTCAACCCCATTTAAGTTATGGGGCAGTAACATCACACTTTTCAAAACGTGTTTTTCAGCCCGAAATAAACGCGTTTTTTCAGGCAACTGAATCTCCTTGTAACAGCAAGGCTCAAAAGAGCCCACACACTCAGCCCTTAACCCCAGTGTGCAGAAATTGTCAAAACGTGTTTTTCAGCAGAAATAAACATGTTTCTGCAAGTTTGGTCAACCCCATGTAAGTTATGGGGCAGTAACATCACACTTTTCAAAACGTGTTTTTCAGCCCGAAATAAACACGTTTTTTCAGACAGCTGAATCTACTTGTAACAGCAAGGCTCAGAAGTGCCAACACACTCAGCCCTTAACCCCAGTGTGCAGGAAGGGTCAAAACGTGTTTTTCAGCAGAAATAAACATGTTTCTGCAAGTTTGGTCAACCCCATGTAAGTTATGGGGCAGTAACATCACACTTTTCAAACGTGTTTTTCAGCCCGAAATAAACACGTTTTTTCAGACAGCTGAATCTACTTGTAACAGCAAGGCTCAGAAGTGCCAACACACTCAGCCCTTAACCCCAGTGTGCAGAAAGGGTCAAAACGTGTTTTTCAGCAGAAATAAACATGTTTCTGCAAGTTTGGTCAACCCCATGTAAGTTATGGGGCAGTAACATCACACTTTTCAAAACGTGTTTTTCAGCCCGAAATAAACGCGTTTTTTCAGGCAACTGAATCTCCTTGTAACAGCAAGGCTCAGAAGAGCCCACACACTCAGCCCTTAACCCCAGTGTACAGAAAGTGTCAAAACGTGTTTTTCAGCAGAAATAAACATGTTTCTGCAAGTTTGGTCAACCCCATGTAAGTTATGGGGCAGTAACATCACACTTTTCAAAACGTGTTTTTCAGCCCGAAATAAACACGTTTTTTCAGACAGCTGAATCTATTTGTAACAGCAAGGCTCAGAAGTGGCCAACACACTCAGCCCTTAACCCCAGTGTGCAGAAAGGGTCAAAACGTGTTTTTCAGCAGAAATAAACATGTTTCTGCAAGTTTGGTCAACCTCATGTAAGTTATGGGGCAGTAACATCACAGTTTTCAAAACGTGTTTTTCAGCCCGAAATAAACGCGTTTTTTCAGACAACTGAATCTACTTGTAACAGCAATGCTCAGAAGTGCCCACACACTCAACCCTTAACCCCAGTGTGCAGAAAGGGTCAAAACGTGTTTTTCAGCAGAAATAAACATGTTTCTGCAAGTTTGGTCAACCCCATGTAAGTTATGGGGCAGTAAAATCACACTTTTCAAAACGTGTTTTTCAGCCCGAAATAAACGCGTTTTTTCAGGCAACTGAATCTCCTTGTAACAGCAAGGCTCAAAGAGCCCACACACTCAGCCCTTAACCCCAGTGTGCAGAAATTGTCAAAACGTGTTTTTCAGCAGAAATAAACATGTTTCTGCAAGTTTGGTCAACCCCATGTAAGTTATGGGGCAGTAACATCACACTTTTCAAAACGTGTTTTTCAGCCCGAAATAAACACGTTTTTTCAGACAGCTGAATATACTTGTAACAGCAAGGCTCAGAAGTGCCAACACACTCAGCCCTTAACCCCAGTGTGCAGAAAGGGTCAAAACGTGTTTTTCAGCAGAAATAAACATGTTTCTGCAAGTTTGGTCAACCCCATGTAAGTTATGGGGCAGTAACATCACACTTTTCAAAACGTGTTTTTCAGCCCGAAATAAACGCGTTTTTTCAGGCAACTGAATCTCCTTGTAACAGCAAGGTTCAGAAGAGCCCACACACTCAGCCCTTAACCCCAGTGTACAGAAAGTGTCAAAACGTGTTTTTCAGCAGAAATAAACATGTTTCTGCAAGTTTGGTCAACCCCATGTAAGTTATGGGGCAGTAACATCACACTTTTCAAAACGTGTTTTTCAGCCCGAAATAAACACGTTTTTTCAGACAGCTGAATCTACTTGTAACAGCAAGGCTCAGAAGTGCCAACACACTCAGCCCTTAACCCCAGTGTGCAGAAAGGGTCAAAACGTGTTTTTCAGCCGAAATAAACATGTTTCTGCAAGTTTGGTCAACCCCATGTAAGTTATGGGGCAGTAACATCACACTTTTCAAAACGTGTTTTTCAGCCCGAAATAAACGCGTTTTTTCAGACAACTGAATCTCCTTGTAACAGCAAGGCTCAGAAGAGCCCACACACTCAGCCCTTAACCCCAGTGTACAGAAAGTGTCAAAACGTGTTTTTCAGCAGAAATAAACATGTTTCTGCAAGTTTGGTCAACCCCATTTAAGTTATGGGGCAGTAACATCACACTTTTCAAAACGTGTTTTTCAGCCCGAAATAAACGCGTTTTTTCAGGCAACTGAATCTCCTTGTAACAGCAAGGCTCAAAAGAGCCCACACACTCAGCCCTTAACCCCAGTGTGCAGAAATTGTCAAAACGTGTTTTTCAGCAGAAATAAACATGTTTCTGCAAGTTTGGTCAACCCCATGTAAGTTATGGGGCAGTAACATCACACTTTTCAAAACGTGTTTTTCAGCCCGAAATAAACACGTTTTTTCAGACAGCTGAATCTACTTGTAACAGCAAGGCTCAGAAGTGCCAACACACTCAGCCCTTAACCCCAGTGTGCAGAAAGGGTCAAAACGTGTTTTTCAGCAGAAATAAACATGTTTCTGCAAGTTTGGTCAACCCCATGTAAGTTATGGGGCAGTAACATCACACTTTTCAAAACGTGTTTTTCAGCCCGAAATAAACACGTTTTTTCAGACAGCTGAATCTACTTGTAACAGCAAGGCTCAGAAGTGCCAACACACTCAGCCCTTAACCCCAGTGTGCAGAAAGGGTCAAAACGTGTTTTTCAGCAGAAATAAACATGTTTCTGCAAGTTTGGTCAACCCCATGTAAGTTATGGGGCAGTAACATCACACTTTTCAAAACGTGTTTTTCAGCCCGAAATAAACACGTTTTTTCAGACAGCTGAATCTACTTGTAACAGCAAGGCTCAGAAGTGCCAACACACTCAGCCCTTAACCCCAGTGTGCAGAAAGGGTCAAAACGTGTTTTTCAGCAGAAATAAACATGTTTCTGCAAGTTTGGTCAACCCCATGTAAGTTATGGGGCAGTAACATCACACTTTTCAAAACGTGTTTTTCAGCCCGAAATAAACGCGTTTTTTCAGGCAACTGAATCTCCTTGTAACAGCAAGGCTCAGAAGAGCCCACACACTCAGCCCTTAACCCCAGTGTACAGAAAGTGTCAAAACGTGTTTTTCAGCAGAAATAAACATGTTTCTGCAAGTTTGGTCAACCCCATGTAAGTTATGGGGCAGTAACATCACACTTTTCAAAACGTGTTTTTCAGCCCGAAATAAACACGTTTTTTCAGACAGCTGAATCTATTTGTAACAGCAAGGCTCAGAAGTGCCAACACACTCAGCCCTTAACCCCAGTGTGCAGAAAGGGTCAAAACGTGTTTTTCAGCAGAAATAAACATGTTTCTGCAAGTTTGGTCAACCTCATGTAAGTTATGGGGCAGTAACATCACAGTTTTCAAAACGTGTTTTTCAGCCCGAAATAAACGCGTTTTTTCAGACAACTGAATCTACTTGTAACAGCAATGCTCAGAAGTGCCCACACACTCAACCCTTAACCCCAGTGTGCAGAAAGGGTCAAAACGTGTTTTTCAGCAGAAATAAACATGTTTCTGCAAGTTTGGTCAACCCCATGTAAGTTATGGGGCAGTAAAATCACACTTTTCAAAACGTGTTTTTCAGCCCGAAATAAACGCGTTTTTTCAGGCAACTGAATCTCCTTGTAACAGCAAGGCTCAAAAGAGCCCACACACTCAGCCCTTAACCCCAGTGTGCAGAAATTGTCAAAACGTGTTTTTCAGCAGAAATAAACATGTTTCTGCAAGTTTGGTCAACCCCATGTAAGTTATGGGGCAGTAACATCACACTTTTCAAAACGTGTTTTTCAGCCCGAAATAAACACGTTTTTTCAGACAGCTGAATCTACTTGTAACAGCAAGGCTCAGAAGTGCCAACACACTCAGCCCTTAACCCCAGTGTGCAGAAAGGGTCAAAACGTGTTTTTCAGCCGAAATAAACATGTTTCTGCAAGTTTGGTCAACCCCATGTAAGTTATGGGGCAGTAACATCACACTTTTCAAAACGTGTTTTTCAGCCCGAAATAAACGCGTTTTTTCAGACAACTGAATCTCCTTGTAACAGCAAGGCTCAGAAGAGCCCACACACTCAGCCCTTAACCCCAGTGTACAGAAAGTGTCAAAACGTGTTTTTCAGCAGAAATAAACATGTTTCTGCAAGTTTGGTCAACCCCATTTAAGTTATGGGGCAGTAACATCACACTTTTCAAAACGTGTTTTTCAGCCCGAAATAAACGCGTTTTTTCAGGCAACTGAATCTCCTTGTAACAGCAAGGCTCAAAAGAGCCCACACACTCAGCCCTTAACCCCAGTGTGCAGAAATTGTCAAAACGTGTTTTTCAGCAGAAATAAACATGTTTCTGCAAGTTTGGTCAACCCCATGTAAGTTATGGGGCAGTAACATCACACTTTTCAAAACGTGTTTTTCAGCCCGAAATAAACACGTTTTTTCAGACAGCTGAATCTACTTGTAACAGCAAGGCTCAGAAGTGCCAACACACTCAGCCCTTAACCCCAGTGTGCAGAAAGGGTCAAAACGTGTTTTTCAGCAGAAATAAACATGTTTCTGCAAGTTTGGTCAACCCCATGTAAGTTATGGGGCAGTAACATCACACTTTTCAAAACGTGTTTTTCAGCCCGAAATAAACACGTTTTTTCAGACAGCTGAATCTACTTGTAACAGCAAGGCTCAGAAGTGCCAACACACTCAGCCCTTAACCCCAGTGTGCAGAAAGGGTCAAAACGTGTTTTTCAGCAGAAATAAACATGTTTCTGCAAGTTTGGTCAACCCCATGTAAGTTATGGGGCAGTAACATCACACTTTTCAAAACGTGTTTTTCAGCCCGAAATAAACACGTTTTTTCAGACAGCTGAATCTACTTGTAACAGCAAGGCTCAGAAGTGCCAACACACTCAGCCCTTAACCCCAGTGTGCAGAAAGGGTCAAAACGTGTTTTTCAGCAGAAATAAACATGTTTCTGCAAGTTTGGTCAACCCCATGTAAGTTATGGGGCAGTAACATCACACTTTTCAAAACGTGTTTTTCAGCCCGAAATAAACGCGTTTTTTCAGACAACTGAATCTCCTTGTAACAGCAAGGCTCAGAAGAGCCCACACACTCAGCCCTTAACCCCAGTGTACAGAAAGTGTCAAAACGTGTTTTTCAGCAGAAATAAACATGTTTCTGCAAGTTTGGTCAACCCCATGTAAGTTATGGGGCAGTAACATCACACTTTTCAAAACGTGTTTTTCAGCCCGAAATAAACGCGTTTTTTCAGGCAAATGAATCTCCTTGTAACAGCAAGGCTCAGAAGAGCCCACACACTCAGCCCTTAACCCCAGTGTACAGAAAGTGTCAAAACGTGTTTTTCAGCAGAAATAAACATGTTTCTGCAAGTTTGGTCAACCCCATGTAAGTTATGGGGCAGTAACATCACACTTTTCAAAACGTGTTTTTCAGCCCGAAATAAACACGTTTTTTCAGACAGCTGAATCTACTTGTAACAGCAAGGCTCAGAAGTGCCAACACACTCAGCCCTTAACCCCAGTGTGCAGGAAGGGTCAAAACGTGTTTTTCAGCAGAAATAAACATGTTTCTGCAAGTTTGGTCAACCCCATGTAAGTTATGGGGCAGTAACATCACACTTTTCAAAACGTGTTTTTCAGCCCGAAAAAAACGCGTTTTTTCAGACAACTGAATCTCCTTGTAACAGCAAGGCTCAGAAGAGCCCACACACTCAGCCCTTAACCCCAGTGTACAGAAAGGGTCAAAACGTGTTTTTCAGCAGAAATAAACATGTTTCTGCAAGTTTGGTCAACCCCATGTAAGTTATGGGGCAGTAACATCACACTTTTCAAAACGTGTTTTTCAGCCCGAAATAAACGCGTTTTTTCAGACAACTGAATCTCCTTGTAACAGCAAGGCTCAGAAGAGCCCACACACTCAGCCCTTAACCCCAGTGTACAGAAAGTGTCAAAACGTGTTTTTCAGCAGAAATAAACATGTTTCTACAAGTTTGGTCAACCCCATGTAAGTTATGGGGCAGTAACATCACACTTTTCAAAACGTGTTTTTCAGCCCGAAATAAACACGTTTTTTCAGACAGCTGAATCTACTTGTAACAGCAAGGCTCAGAAGAGCCAACACACTCAGCCCTTAACCCCAGTGTGCAGAAAGGGTCAAAACGTGTTTTTCAGCAGAAATAAACATGTTTCTGCAAGTTTGGTCAACCCCATGTAAGTTATGGGGCAGTAACATCACACTTTTCAAAACGTGTTTTTCAGCCCGAAATAAACGCGTTTTTTCAGGCAAATGAATCTCCTTGTAATAGCAAGGCTCAGAAGAGCCCACACACTCAGCCCTTAACCCCAGTGTACAGAAAGTGTCAAAACGTGTTTTTCAGCAGAAATAAACATGTTTCTGCAAGTTTGGTCAACCCCATGTAAGTTATGGGGCAGTAACATCACACTTTTCAAAACGTGTTTTTCAGCCCGAAATAAACACGTTTTTTCAGACAGCTGAATCTACTTGTAACAGCAAGGCTCAGAAGTGCCAACACACTCAGCCCTTAACCCCAGTGTGCAGGAAGGGTCAAAACGTGTTTTTCAGCAGAAATAAACATGTTTCTGCAAGTTTGGTCAACCCCATGTAAGTTATGGGGCAGTAACATCACACTTTTCAAAACGTGTTTTTCAGCCCGAAATAAACGCGTTTTTTCAGACAGCTGAATCTACTTGTAACAGCAAGGCTCAGAAGTGCCAACACACTCAGCCCTTAACCCCAGTGTGCAGAAAGGGTCAAAACGTGTTTTTCAGCCGAAATAAACATGTTTCTGCAAGTTTGGTCAACCCCATGTAAGTTATGGGGCAGTAACATCACACTTTTCAAAACGTGTTTTTCAGCCCGAAATAAACGCGTTTTTTCAGACAACTGAATCTCCTTGTAACAGCAAGGCTCAGAAGAGCCCACACACTCAGCCCTTAACCCCAGTGTACAGAAAGTGTCAAAACGTGTTTTTCAGCAGAAATAAACATGTTTCTGCAAGTTTGGTCAACCCCATTTAAGTTATGGGGCAGTAACATCACACTTTTCAAAACGTGTTTTTCAGCCCGAAATAAACGCGTTTTTTCAGGCAACTGAATCTCCTTGTAACAGCAAGGCTCAAAAGAGCCCACACACTCAGCCCTTAACCCCAGTGTGCAGAAATTGTCAAAACGTGTTTTTCAGCAGAAATAAACATGTTTCTGCAAGTTTGGTCAACCCCATGTAAGTTATGGGGCAGTAACATCACACTTTTCAAAACGTGTTTTTCAGCCCGAAATAAACACGTTTTTTCAGACAGCTGAATCTACTTGTAACAGCAAGGCTCAGAAGTGCCAACACACTCAGCCCTTAACCCCAGTGTGCAGGAAGGGTCAAAACGTGTTTTTCAGCAGAAATAAACATGTTTCTGCAAGTTTGGTCAACCCCATGTAAGTTATGGGGCAGTAACATCACACTTTTCAAAACGTGTTTTTCAGCCCGAAATAAACGCGTTTTTTCAGACAGCTGAATCTACTTGTAACAGCAAGGCTCAGAAGTGCCAACACACTCAGCCCTTAACCCCAGTGTGCAGAAAGGGTCAAAACGTGTTTTTCAGCCGAAATAAACATGTTTTTTCAGACAGCTGAATCTACTTGTAACAGCAAGGCTCAGAAGTGCCAACACACTCAGCCCTTAACCCCAGTGTGCAGAAAGGGTCAAAACGTGTTTTTCAGCAGAAATAAACATGTTTCTGCAAGTTTGGTCAACCCCATGTAAGTTATGGGGCAGTAACATCACACTTTTCAAAACGTGTTTTTCAGCCCGAAATAAACGCGTTTTTTCAGGCAACTGAATCTCCTTGTAACAGCAAGGCTCAGAAGAGCCCACACACTCAGCCCTTAACCCCAGTGTACAGAAAGTGTCAAAACGTGTTTTTCAGCAGAAATAAACATGTTTCTGCAAGTTTGGTCAACCCCATGTAAGTTATGGGGCAGTAACATCACACTTTTCAAAACGTGTTTTTCAGCCCGAAATAAACACGTTTTTTCAGACAGCTGAATCTATTTGTAACAGCAAGGCTCAGAAGTGCCAACACACTCAGCCCTTAACCCCAGTGTGCAGAAAGGGTCAAAACGTGTTTTTCAGCAGAAATAAACATGTTTCTGCAAGTTTGGTCAACCTCATGTAAGTTATGGGGCAGTAACATCACAGTTTTCAAAACGTGTTTTTCAGCCCGAAATAAACGCGTTTTTTCAGACAACTGAATCTACTTGTAACAGCAATGCTCAGAAGTGCCCACACACTCAACCCTTAACCCCAGTGTGCAGAAAGGGTCAAAACGTGTTTTTCAGCAGAAATAAACATGTTTCTGCAAGTTTGGTCAACCCCATGTAAGTTATGGGGCAGTAAAATCACACTTTTCAAAACGTGTTTTTCAGCCCGAAATAAACGCGTTTTTTCAGGCAACTGAATCTCCTTGTAACAGCAAGGCTCAAAAGAGCCCACACACTCAGCCCTTAACCCCAGTGTGCAGAAATTGTCAAAACGTGTTTTTCAGCAGAAATAAACATGTTTCTGCAAGTTTGGTCAACCCCATGTAAGTTATGGGGCAGTAACATCACACTTTTCAAAACGTGTTTTTCAGCCCGAAATAAACACGTTTTTTCAGACAGCTGAATCTACTTGTAACAGCAAGGCTCAGAAGTGCCAACACACTCAGCCCTTAACCCCAGTGTGCAGAAAGGGTCAAAACGTGTTTTTCAGCCGAAATAAACATGTTTCTGCAAGTTTGGTCAACCCCATGTAAGTTATGGGGCAGTAACATCACACTTTTCAAAACGTGTTTTTCAGCCCGAAATAAACGCGTTTTTTCAGACAACTGAATCTCCTTGTAACAGCAAGGCTCAGAAGAGCCCACACACTCAGCCCTTAACCCCAGTGTACAGAAAGTGTCAAAACGTGTTTTTCAGCAGAAATAAACATGTTTCTGCAAGTTTGGTCAACCCCATTTAAGTTATGGGGCAGTAACATCACACTTTTCAAAACGTGTTTTTCAGCCCGAAATAAACGCGTTTTTTCAGGCAACTGAATCTCCTTGTAACAGCAAGGCTCAAAAGAGCCCACACACTCAGCCCTTAACCCCAGTGTGCAGAAATTGTCAAAACGTGTTTTTCAGCAGAAATAAACATGTTTCTGCAAGTTTGGTCAACCCCATGTAAGTTATGGGGCAGTAACATCACACTTTTCAAAACGTGTTTTTCAGCCCGAAATAAACACGTTTTTTCAGACAGCTGAATCTACTTGTAACAGCAAGGCTCAGAAGTGCCAACACACTCAGCCCTTAACCCCAGTGTGCAGAAAGGGTCAAAACGTGTTTTTCAGCAGAAATAAACATGTTTCTGCAAGTTTGGTCAACCCCATGTAAGTTATGGGGCAGTAACATCACACTTTTCAAAACGTGTTTTTCAGCCCGAAATAAACACGTTTTTTCAGACAGCTGAATCTACTTGTAACAGCAAGGCTCAGAAGTGCCAACACACTCAGCCCTTAACCCCAGTGTGCAGAAAGGGTCAAAACGTGTTTTTCAGCAGAAATAAACATGTTTCTGCAAGTTTGGTCAACCCCATGTAAGTTATGGGGCAGTAACATCACACTTTTCAAAACGTGTTTTTCAGCCCGAAATAAACACGTTTTTTCAGACAGCTGAATCTACTTGTAACAGCAAGGCTCAGAAGTGCCAACACACTCAGCCCTTAACCCCAGTGTGCAGAAAGGGTCAAAACGTGTTTTTCAGCAGAAATAAACATGTTTCTGCAAGTTTGGTCAACCCCATGTAAGTTATGGGGCAGTAACATCACACTTTTCAAAACGTGTTTTTCAGCCCGAAATAAACGCGTTTTTTCAGACAACTGAATCTCCTTGTAACAGCAAGGCTCAGAAGAGCCCACACACTCAGCCCTTAACCCCAGTGTACAGAAAGTGTCAAAACGTGTTTTTCAGCAGAAATAAACATGTTTCTGCAAGTTTGGTCAACCCCATGTAAGTTATGGGGCAGTAACATCACACTTTTCAAAACGTGTTTTTCAGCCCGAAATAAACGCGTTTTTTCAGGCAAATGAATCTCCTTGTAACAGCAAGGCTCAGAAGAGCCCACACACTCAGCCCTTAACCCCAGTGTACAGAAAGTGTCAAAACGTGTTTTTCAGCAGAAATAAACATGTTTCTGCAAGTTTGGTCAACCCCATGTAAGTTATGGGGCAGTAACATCACACTTTTCAAAACGTGTTTTTCAGCCCGAAATAAACACGTTTTTTCAGACAGCTGAATCTACTTGTAACAGCAAGGCTCAGAAGTGCCAACACACTCAGCCCTTAACCCCAGTGTGCAGGAAGGGTCAAAACGTGTTTTTCAGCAGAAATAAACATGTTTCTGCAAGTTTGGTCAACCCCATGCAAGTTATGGGGCAGTAACATCACACTTTTCAAAACGTGTTTTTCAGCCCGAAAAAAACGCGTTTTTTCAGACAACTGAATCTCCTTGTAACAGCAAGGCTCAGAAGAGCCCACACACTCAGCCCTTAACCCCAGTGTACAGAAAGGGTCAAAACGTGTTTTTCAGCAGAAATAAACATGTTTCTGCAAGTTTGGTCAACCCCATGTAAGTTATGGGGCAGTAACATCACACTTTTCAAAACGTGTTTTTCAGCCCGAAATAAACGCGTTTTTTCAGACAACTGAATCTCCTTGTAACAGCAAGGCTCAGAAGAGCCCACACACTCAGCCCTTAACCCCAGTGTACAGAAAGTGTCAAAACGTGTTTTTCAGCAGAAATAAACATGTTTCTACAAGTTTGGTCAACCCCATGTAAGTTATGGGGCAGTAACATCACACTTTTCAAAACGTGTTTTTCAGCCCGAAATAAACGCGTTTTTTCAGACAGCTGAATCTACTTGTAACAGCAAGGCTCAGAAGTGCCAACACACTCAGCCCTTAACCCCAGTGTGCAGAAAGGGTCAAAACGTGTTTTTCAGCCGAAATAAACATGTTTCTGCAAGTTTGGTCAACCCCATGTAAGTTATGGGGCAGTAACATCACACTTTTCAAAACGTGTTTTTCAGCCCGAAATAAACGCGTTTTTTCAGACAACTGAATCTCCTTGTAACAGCAAGGCTCAGAAGAGCCCACACACTCAGCCCTTAACCCCAGTGTACAGAAAGTGTCAAAACGTGTTTTTCAGCAGAAATAAACATGTTTCTGCAAGTTTGGTCAACCCCATTTAAGTTATGGGGCAGTAACATCACACTTTTCAAAACGTGTTTTTCAGCCCGAAATAAACGCGTTTTTTCAGGCAACTGAATCTCCTTGTAACAGCAAGGCTCAAAAGAGCCCACACACTCAGCCCTTAACCCCAGTGTGCAGAAATTGTCAAAACGTGTTTTTCAGCAGAAATAAACATGTTTCTGCAAGTTTGGTCAACCCCATGTAAGTTATGGGGCAGTAACATCACACTTTTCAAAACGTGTTTTTCAGCCCGAAATAAACACGTTTTTTCAGACAGCTGAATCTACTTGTAACAGCAAGGCTCAGAAGTGCCAACACACTCAGCCCTTAACCCCAGTGTGCAGGAAGGGTCAAAACGTGTTTTTCAGCAGAAATAAACATGTTTCTGCAAGTTTGGTCAACCCCATGTAAGTTATGGGGCAGTAACATCACACTTTTCAAAACGTGTTTTTCAGCCCGAAATAAACACGTTTTTTCAGACAGCTGAATCTACTTGTAACAGCAAGGCTCAGAAGTGCCAACACACTCAGCCCTTAACCCCAGTGTGCAGAAAGGGTCAAAACGTGTTTTTCAGCAGAAATAAACATGTTTCTGCAAGTTTGGTCAACCCCATGTAAGTTATGGGGCAGTAACATCACACTTTTCAAAACGTGTTTTTCAGCCCGAAATAAACGCGTTTTTTCAGGCAACTGAATCTCCTTGTAACAGCAAGGCTCAGAAGAGCCCACACACTCAGCCCTTAACCCCAGTGTACAGAAAGTGTCAAAACGTGTTTTTCAGCAGAAATAAACATGTTTCTGCAAGTTTGGTCAACCCCATGTAAGTTATGGGGCAGTAACATCACACTTTTCAAAACGTGTTTTTCAGCCCGAAATAAACACGTTTTTTCAGACAGCTGAATCTATTTGTAACAGCAAGGCTCAGAAGTGCCAACACACTCAGCCCTTAACCCCAGTGTGCAGAAAGGGTCAAAACGTGTTTTTCAGCAGAAATAAACATGTTTCTGCAAGTTTGGTCAACCTCATGTAAGTTATGGGGCAGTAACATCACAGTTTTCAAAACGTGTTTTTCAGCCCGAAATAAACGCGTTTTTTCAGACAACTGAATCTACTTGTAACAGCAATGCTCAGAAGTGCCCACACACTCAACCCTTAACCCCAGTGTGCAGAAAGGGTCAAAACGTGTTTTTCAGCAGAAATAAACATGTTTCTGCAAGTTTGGTCAACCCCATGTAAGTTATGGGGCAGTAAAATCACACTTTTCAAAACGTGTTTTTCAGCCCGAAATAAACGCGTTTTTTCAGGCAACTGAATCTCCTTGTAACAGCAAGGCTCAAAGAGCCCACACACTCAGCCCTTAACCCCAGTGTGCAGAAATTGTCAAAACGTGTTTTTCAGCAGAAATAAACATGTTTCTGCAAGTTTGGTCAACCCCATGTAAGTTATGGGGCAGTAACATCACACTTTTCAAAACGTGTTTTTCAGCCCGAAATAAACACGTTTTTTCAGACAGCTGAATATACTTGTAACAGCAAGGCTCAGAAGTGCCAACACACTCAGCCCTTAACCCCAGTGTGCAGAAAGGGTCAAAACGTGTTTTTCAGCAGAAATAAACATGTTTCTGCAAGTTTGGTCAACCCCATGTAAGTTATGGGGCAGTAACATCACACTTTTCAAAACGTGTTTTTCAGCCCGAAATAAACGCGTTTTTTCAGGCAACTGAATCTCCTTGTAACAGCAAGGTTCAGAAGAGCCCACACACTCAGCCCTTAACCCCAGTGTACAGAAAGTGTCAAAACGTGTTTTTCAGCAGAAATAAACATGTTTCTGCAAGTTTGGTCAACCCCATGTAAGTTATGGGGCAGTAACATCACACTTTTCAAAACGTGTTTTTCAGCCCGAAATAAACACGTTTTTTCAGACAGCTGAATCTACTTGTAACAGCAAGGCTCAGAAGTGCCAACACACTCAGCCCTTAACCCCAGTGTGCAGAAAGGGTCAAAACGTGTTTTTCAGCCGAAATAAACATGTTTCTGCAAGTTTGGTCAACCCCATGTAAGTTATGGGGCAGTAACATCACACTTTTCAAAACGTGTTTTTCAGCCCGAAATAAACGCGTTTTTTCAGACAACTGAATCTCCTTGTAACAGCAAGGCTCAGAAGAGCCCACACACTCAGCCCTTAACCCCAGTGTACAGAAAGTGTCAAAACGTGTTTTTCAGCAGAAATAAACATGTTTCTGCAAGTTTGGTCAACCCCATTTAAGTTATGGGGCAGTAACATCACACTTTTCAAAACGTGTTTTTCAGCCCGAAATAAACGCGTTTTTTCAGGCAACTGAATCTCCTTGTAACAGCAAGGCTCAAAAGAGCCCACACACTCAGCCCTTAACCCCAGTGTGCAGAAATTGTCAAAACGTGTTTTTCAGCAGAAATAAACATGTTTCTGCAAGTTTGGTCAACCCCATGTAAGTTATGGGGCAGTAACATCACACTTTTCAAAACGTGTTTTTCAGCCCGAAATAAACACGTTTTTTCAGACAGCTGAATCTACTTGTAACAGCAAGGCTCAGAAGTGCCAACACACTCAGCCCTTAACCCCAGTGTGCAGAAAGGGTCAAAACGTGTTTTTCAGCAGAAATAAACATGTTTCTGCAAGTTTGGTCAACCCCATGTAAGTTATGGGGCAGTAACATCACACTTTTCAAAACGTGTTTTTCAGCCCGAAATAAACACGTTTTTTCAGACAGCTGAATCTACTTGTAACAGCAAGGCTCAGAAGTGCCAACACACTCAGCCCTTAACCCCAGTGTGCAGAAAGGGTCAAAACGTGTTTTTCAGCAGAAATAAACATGTTTCTGCAAGTTTGGTCAACCCCATGTAAGTTATGGGGCAGTAACATCACACTTTTCAAAACGTGTTTTTCAGCCCGAAATAAACACGTTTTTTCAGACAGCTGAATCTACTTGTAACAGCAAGGCTCAGAAGTGCCAACACACTCAGCCCTTAACCCCAGTGTGCAGAAAGGGTCAAAACGTGTTTTTCAGCAGAAATAAACATGTTTCTGCAAGTTTGGTCAACCCCATGTAAGTTATGGGGCAGTAACATCACACTTTTCAAAACGTGTTTTTCAGCCCGAAATAAACGCGTTTTTTCAGGCAAATGAATCTCCTTGTAACAGCAAGGCTCAGAAGAGCCCACACACTCAGCCCTTAACCCCAGTGTACAGAAAGTGTCAAAACGTGTTTTTCAGCAGAAATAAACATGTTTCTGCAAGTTTGGTCAACCCCATGTAAGTTATGGGGCAGTAACATCACACTTTTCAAAACGTGTTTTTCAGCCCGAAATAAACACGTTTTTTCAGACAGCTGAATCTACTTGTAACAGCAAGGCTCAGAAGTGCCAACACACTCAGCCCTTAACCCCAGTGTGCAGGAAGGGTCAAAACGTGTTTTTCAGCAGAAATAAACATGTTTCTGCAAGTTTGGTCAACCCCATGTAAGTTATGGGGCAGTAACATCACACTTTTCAAAACGTGTTTTTCAGCCCGAAATAAACGCGTTTTTTCAGACAACTGAATCTCCTTGTAACAGCAAGGCTCAGAAGAGCCCACACACTCAGCCCTTAACCCCAGTGTACAGAAAGGGTCAAAACGTGTTTTTCAGCAGAAATAAACATGTTTCTGCAAGTTTGGTCAACCCCATGTAAGTTATGGGGCAGTAACATCACACTTTTCAAAACGTGTTTTTCAGCCCGAAATAAACGCGTTTTTTCAGACAACTGAATCTCCTTGTAACAGCAAGGCTCAGAAGAGCCCACACACTCAGCCCTTAACCCCAGTGTACAGAAAGTGTCAAAACGTGTTTTTCAGCAGAAATAAACATGTTTCTGCAAGTTTGGTCAACCCCATGTAAGTTATGGGGCAGTAACATCACACTTTTCAAAACGTGTTTTTCAGCCCGAAATAAACGCGTTTTTTCAGGCAACTGAATCTCCTTGTAACAGCAAGGCTCAGAAGAGCCCACACACTCAGCCCTTAACCCCAGTGTACAGAAAGTGTCAAAACGTGTTTTTCAGCAGAAATAAACATGTTTCTGCAAGTTTGGTCAACCCCATGTAAGTTATGGGGCAGTAACATCACACTTTTCAAAACGTGTTTTTCAGCCCGAAATAAACACGTTTTTTCAGACAGCTGAATCTATTTGTAACAGCAAGGCTCAGAAGTGCCAACACACTCAGCCCTTAACCCCAGTGTGCAGAAAGGGTCAAAACGTGTTTTTCAGCAGAAATAAACATGTTTCTGCAAGTTTGGTCAACCCCATGTAAGTTATGGGGCAGTAACATCACAGTTTTCAAAACGTGTTTTTCAGCCCGAAATAAACGCGTTTTTTCAGACAACTGAATCTACTTGTAACAGCAATGCTCAGAAGTGCCCACACACTCAACCCTTAACCCCAGTGTGCAGAAAGGGTCAAAACGTGTTTTTCAGCAGAAATAAACATGTTTCTGCAAGTTTGGTCAACCCCATGTAAGTTATGGGGCAGTAAAATCACACTTTTCAAAACGTGTTTTTCAGCCCGAAATAAACGCGTTTTTTCAGACAACTGAATCTCCTTGTAACAGCAAGGCTCAGAAGAGCCCACACACTCAGCCCTTAACCCCAGTGTACAGAAAGTGTCAAAACGTGTTTTTCAGCAGAAATAAACATGTTTCTGCAAGTTTGGTCAACCCCATGTAAGTTATGGGGCAGTAACATCACAGTTTTCAAAACGTGTTTTTCAGCCCGAAATAAACTCGTTTTTTCAGACAGCTGAATCTACTTGTAACAGCAAGGCTCAGAAGAGCCAACACACTCAGCCCTTAACCCCAGTGTGCAGAAAGGGTCAAAACGTGTTTTTCAGCAGAAATAAACATGTTTCTGCAAGTTTGGTCAACCCCATGTAAGTTATGGGGCAGTAACATCACACTTTTCAAAACGTGTTTTTCAGCCCGAAATAAACGCGTTTTTTCAGACAACTGAATCTACTTGTAACAGCAAGGCTCAGAAGTGCCCACACACTCAGCCATTAACCCCAGTGTACAGAAAGTGTCAAAACGTGTTTTTCAGCAGAAATAAACATGTTTCTGCAAGTTTGGTCAACCCCATGTAAGTTATGGGGCAGTAACATCACACTTTTCAAAACGTGTTTTTCAGCCCGAAATAAACGCGTTTTTTCAGACAACTGAATCTCCTTGTAACAGCAAGGCTCAGAAGAGCCCACACACTCAGCCCTTAACCCCAGTGTACAGAAAGGGTCAAAACGTGTTTTTCAGCAGAAATAAACATGTTTCTGCAAGTTTGGTCAACCCCATGTAAGTTATGGGGCAGTAACATCACACTTTTCAAAACGTGTTTTTCAGCCCGAAATAAACGCGTTTTTTCAGACAACTGAATCTCCTTGTAACAGCAATGCTCAGAAGTGCCCACACACTCAACCCTTAACCCCAGTGTGCAGAAAGGGTCAAAACGTGTTTTTCAGCAGAAATAAACATGTTTCTGCAAGTTTGGTCAACCCCATGTAAGTTATGGGGCAGTAACATCACACTTTTCAAAACGTGTTTTTCAGCCCGAAATAAACGCGTTTTTTCAGGCAACTGAATCTCCTTGTAACAGCAAGGCTCAAAAGAGCCCACACACTCAGCCCTTAACCCAAGTGTGCAGAAATTGTCAAAACATGTTTTTCAGCAGAAATAAACATGTTTCTGCCAGTTTGGTCAACCCCATGTAAGTTATGGGGCAGTAACATCACACTTTTCAAAACGTGTTTTTCAGCCCGAAATAAACACGTTTTTTCAGACAGCTGAATCTACTTGTAACAGCAAGGCTCAGAAGAGCCAACACACTCAGCCCTTAACCCCAGTGTGCAGAAAGGGTCAAAACATGTTTTTCAGCAGAAATAAACATGTTTCTGTAAGTTTGGTCAACCCCATGTAAGTTATGGGGCAGTAACATCATACTTTTCAAAACGTGTTTTTCAGCCCGAAATAAACGCGTTTTTTCAGACAACTGAATCTACTTGTAACAGCAAGGCTCAGAAGTGCCCACACACTCAACCCTTAACCCCAGTGTGCAGAAAGGGTCAAAACTTGTTTTTCAGCAGAAATAAACATGTTTCTGCAAGTTTGGTCAACCCCATGTAAGTTATGGGGCAGTAACATCACACTTTTCAAAACGTGTTTTTCAGCCCGAAATAAACACGTTTTTTCAGACAGCTGAATCTACTTGTAACAGCAAGGCTCAGAAGTGCCAACACACTCAGCCCTTAACCCCAGTGTGCAGAAAGGGTCAAACCGTGTTTTTCAGCAGAAATAAACATGTTTCTGCAAGTTTGGTCAACCCCATGTAAGTTATGGGGCAATAACATCACACTTTTCAAAACGTGTTTTTCAGCCAGAAATAAACGCGTTTTTTCAGGCAACTGAATCTACTTGTAACAGCAAGGCTCAGAAGTGCCCACACACTCAACCCTTAACCCCAGTGTACAGAAAGTGTCAAAACGTGTTTTTCAGCAGAAATAAACATGTTTCTGCAAGTTTGGTCAACCCCATGTAAGTTATGGGGCAGTAACATCACACTTTTCAAAACGTGTTTTTCAGCCCGAAATAAACGCGTTTTTTCAGGCAACTGAATCTCCTTGTAACAGCAAGGCTCAAAAGAGCCCACACACTCAGCCCTTAACCCCAGTGTGCAGAAATTGTCAAAACGTGTTTTTCAGCAGAAATAAACATGTTTCTGCAAGTTTGGTCAACCCCATGTAAGTTATGGGGCAGTAACATCACACTTTTCAAAACGTGTTTTTCAGCCCGAAATAAACGCGTTTTTTCAGACAACTGAATCTACTTGTAACAGCAAGGCTCAGAAATGCCCACACACTCAACCCTTAACCCCAGTGTGCAGAAAGGGTCAAAACGTGTTTTTCAGCAGAAATAAACATGTTTCTGCAAGTTTGGTCAACCCCATGTAAGTTATGGGGCAGTAACATCACACTTTTCAAAACGTGTTTTTCAGCCCGAAATAAACACGTTTTTTCAGACAGCTGAATATACTTGTAACAGCAAGGCTCAGAAGTGCCAACACAATCAGCCCTTAACCCCAGTGTGCAGAAAGGGTCAAAACGTGTTTTTCAGCAGAAATAAACATGTTTCTGTAAGTTTGGTCAACCCCATGTAAGTTATGGGGCAGTAACATCACACTTTTCAAAACGTGTTTTTCAGCCCGAAATAAACGCGTTTTTTCAGGCAACTGAATCTCCTTGTAACAGCAAGGCTCAGAAGAGCCCACACACTCAGCCCTTAACCCCAGTGTACAGAAAGTGTCAAAACGTGTTTTTCAGCAGAAATAAACATGTTTCTGCAAGTTTGGTCAACCCCATGTAAGTTATGGGGCAGTAACATCACACTTTTCAAAACGTGTTTTTCAGCCCGAAATAAACACGTTTTTTCAGACAGCTGAATCTATTTGTAACAGCAAGGCTCAGAAGTGCCAACACACTCAGCCCTTAACCCCAGTGTGCAGAAAGGGTCAAAACGTGTTTTTCAGCAGAAATAAACATGTTTCTGCAAGTTTGGTCAACCTCATGTAAGTTATGGGGCAGTAACATCACAGTTTTCAAAACGTGTTTTTCAGCCCGAAATAAACGCGTTTTTTCAGACAACTGAATCTACTTGTAACAGCAATGCTCAGAAGTGCCCACACACTCAACCCTTAACCCCAGTGTGCAGAAAGGGTCAAAACGTGTTTTTCAGCAGAAATAAACATGTTTCTGCAAGTTTGGTCAACCCCATGTAAGTTATGGGGCAGTAAAATCACACTTTTCAAAACGTGTTTTTCAGCCCGAAATAAACGCGTTTTTTCAGGCAACTGAATCTCCTTGTAACAGCAAGGCTCAAAAGAGCCCACACACTCAGCCCTTAACCCCAGTGTGCAGAAATTGTCAAAACGTGTTTTTCAGCAGAAATAAACATGTTTCTGCAAGTTTGGTCAACCCCATGTAAGTTATGGGGCAGTAACATCACACTTTTCAAAACGTGTTTTTCAGCCCGAAATAAACACGTTTTTTCAGACAGCTGAATATACTTGTAACAGCAAGGCTCAGAAGTGCCAACACACTCAGCCCTTAACCCCAGTGTGCAGAAAGGGTCAAAACGTGTTTTTCAGCAGAAATAAACATGTTTCTGCAAGTTTGGTCAACCCCATGTAAGTTATGGGGCAGTAACATCACACTTTTCAAAACGTGTTTTTCAGCCCGAAATAAACGCGTTTTTTCAGACAACTGAATCTCCTTGTAACAGCAAGGCTCAGAAGAGCCCACACACTCAGCCCTTAACCCCAGTGTACAGAAAGTGTCAAAACGTGTTTTTCAGCAGAAATAAACATGTTTCTGCAAGTTTGGTCAACCCCATGTAAGTTATGGGGCAGTAACATCACACTTTTCAAAACGTGTTTTTCAGCCCGAAATAAACACGTTTTTTCAGACAGCTGAATCTACTTGTAACAGCAAGGCTCAGAAGAGCCAACACACTCAGCCCTTAACCCCAGTGTGCAGAAAGGGTCAAAACGTGTTTTTCAGCAGAAATAAACATGTTTCTGCAAGTTTGGTCAACCCCATGTAAGTTATGGGGCAGAAACATCACACTTTTCAAAACGTGTTTTTCAGCCCGAAATAAACACGTTTTTTCAGACAGCTGAATCTACTTGTAACAGCAAGGCTCAGAAGTGCCAACACACTCAGCCCTTAACCCCAGTGTGCAGAAAGGGTCAAAACGTGTTTTTCAGCAGAAATAAACATGTTTCTGCAAGTTTGGTCAACCCCATGTAAGTTATGGGGCAGTAACATCACACTTTTCAAAACGTGTTTTTCAGCCCGAAATAAACACGTTTTTTCAGACAGCTGAATCTACTTGTAACAGCAAGGCTCAGAAGAGCCAACACACTCAGCCCTTAACCCCAGTGTGCAGAAAGGGTCAAAACGTGTTTTTCAGCAGAAATAAACATGTTTCTGCAAGTTTGGTCAACCCCATGTAAGTTATGGGGCAGTAACATCACACTTTTCAAAACGTGTTTTTCAGCCCGAAATAAACGCGTTTTTTCAGGCAACTGAATCTCCTTGTAACAGCAAGGCTCAAAAGAGCCCACACACTCAGCCCTTAACCCCAGTGTGCAGAAATTGTCAAAACGTGTTTTTCAGCAGAAATAAACATGTTTCTGCAAGTTTGGTCAACCCCATGTAAGTTATGGGGCAGTAACATCACACTTTTCAAAACGTGTTTTTCAGCCCGAAATAAACACGTTTTTTCAGACAGCTGAATATACTTGTAACAGCAAGGCTCAGAAGTGCCAACACACTCAGCCCTTAACCCCAGTGTGCAGAAAGTGTCAAAACGTGTTTTTCAGCAGAAATAAACATGTTTCTGCAAGTTTGGTCAACCCCATGTAAGTTATGGGGCAGTAACATCACACTTTTCAAAACGTGTTTTTCAGCCCGAAATAAACGCGTTTTTTCAGGCAACTGAATCTCCTTGTAACAGCAAGGCTCAGAAGAGCCCACACACTCAGCCCTTAACCCCAGTGTACAGAAAGTGTCAAAACGTGTTTTTCAGCAGAAATAAACATGTTTCTGCAAGTTTGGTCAACCCCATGTAAGTTATGGGGCAGTAACATCACACTTTTCAAAACGTGTTTTTCAGCCCGAAATAAACACGTTTTTTCAGACAGCTGAATCTATTTGTAACAGCAAGGCTCAGAAGTGCCAACACACTCAGCCCTTAACCCCAGTGTGCAGAAAGGGTCAAAACGTGTTTTTCAGCAGAAATAAACATGTTTCTGCAAGTTTGGTCAACCCCATGTAAGTTATGGGGCAGTAACATCACAGTTTTCAAAACGTGTTTTTCAGCCCGAAATAAACGCGTTTTTTCAGGCAACTGAATCTCCTTGTAACAGCAAGGCTCAGAAGTGCCAACACACTCAGCCCTTAACCCCAGTGTGCAGGAAGGGTCAAAACGTGTTTTTCAGCAGAAATAAACATGTTTCTGCAAGTTTGGTCAACCCCATGTAAGTTATGGGGCAGTAACATCACACTTTTCAAAACGTGTTTTTCAGCCCGAAATAAACACGTTTTTTCAGACAGCTGAATATACTTGTAACAGCAAGGCTCAGAAGTGCCAACACACTCAGCCCTTAACCCCAGTGTGCAGAAAGTGTCAAAACGTGTTTTTCAGCAGAAATAAACATGTTTCTGCAAGTTTGGTCAACCCCATGTAAGTTATGGGGCAGTAACATCACACTTTTCAAAACGTGTTTTTCAGCCCGAAATAAACGCGTTTTTTCAGGCAACTGAATCTCCTTGTAACAGCAAGGCTCAGAAGAGCCCACACACTCAGCCCTTAACCCCAGTGTACAGAAAGTGTCAAAACGTGTTTTTCAGCAGAAATAAACATGTTTCTGCAAGTTTGGTCAACCCCATGTAAGTTATGGGGCAGTAACATCACACTTTTCAAAACGTGTTTTTCAGCCCGAAATAAACACGTTTTTTCAGACAGCTGAATCTATTTGTAACAGCAAGGCTCAGAAGTGCCAACACACTCAGCCCTTAACCCCAGTGTGCAGAAAGGGTCAAAACGTGTTTTTCAGCAGAAATAAACATGTTTCTGCAAGTTTGGTCAACCCCATGTAAGTTATGGGGCAGTAACATCACAGTTTTCAAAACGTGTTTTTCAGCCCGAAATAAACGCGTTTTTTCAGGCAACTGAATCTCCTTGTAACAGCAAGGCTCAGAAGTGCCAACACACTCAGCCCTTAACCCCAGTGTGCAGGAAGGGTCAAAACGTGTTTTTCAGCAGAAATAAACATGTTTCTGCAAGTTTGGTCAACCCCATGTAAGTTATGGGGCAGTAACATCACACTTTTCAAAACGTGTTTTTCAGCCCGAAATAAACGCGTTTTTTCAGGCAACTGAATCTCCTTGTAACAGCAAGGCTCAGAAGAGCCCACACACTCAGCCCTTAACCCCAGTGTACAGAAAGTGTCAAAACGTGTTTTTCAGCAGAAATAAACATGTTTCTGCAAGTTTGGTCAACCCCATTTAAGTTATGGGGCAGTAACATCACACTTTTCAAAACGTGTTTTTCAGCCCGAAATAAACGCGTTTTTTCAGGCAACTGAATCTCCTTGTAACAGCAAGGCTCAAAAGAGCCCACACACTCAGCCCTTAACCCCAGTGTGCAGAAATTGTCAAAACGTGTTTTTCAGCAGAAATAAACATGTTTCTGCAAGTTTGGTCAACCCCATGTAAGTTATGGGGCAGTAACATCACACTTTTCAAAACGTGTTTTTCAGCCCGAAATAAACGCGTTTTTTCAGGCAACTGAATCTCCTTGTAACAGCAAGGCTCAAAAGAGCCCACACACTCAGCCCTTAACCCCAGTGTGCAGAAATTGTCAAAACGTGTTTTTCAGCAGAAATAAACATGTTTCTGCAAGTTTGGTCAACCCCATGTAAGTTATGGGGCAGTAACATCACACTTTTCAAAACGTGTTTTTCAGCCCGAAATAAACGCGTTTTTTCAGACAACTGAATCTACTTGTAACAGCAAGGCTCAGAAATGCCCACACACTCAACCCTTAACCCCAGTGTCAGAAAGGGTCAAAACGTGTTTTTCAGCAGAAATAAACATGTTTCTGCAAGTTTGGTCAACCCCATGTAAGTTATGGGGCAGTAACATCACACTTTTCAAAACGTGTTTTTCAGCCCGAAATAAACACGTTTTTTCAGACAGCTGAATATACTTGTAACAGCAAGGCTCAGAAGTGCCAACACAATCAGCCCTTAACCCCAGTGTGCAGAAAGGGTCAAAACGTGTTTTTCAGCAGAAATAAACATGTTTCTGTAAGTTTGGTCAACCCCATGTAAGTTATGGGGCAGTAACATCACACTTTTCAAAACGTGTTTTTCAGCCCGAAATAAACGCGTTTTTTCAGGCAACTGAATCTCCTTGTAACAGCAAGGCTCAGAAGAGCCCACACACTCAGCCCTTAACCCCAGTGTACAGAAAGTGTCAAAACGTGTTTTTCAGCAGAAATAAACATGTTTCTGCAAGTTTGGTCAACCCCATGTAAGTTATGGGGCAGTAACATCACACTTTTCAAAACGTGTTTTTCAGCCCGAAATAAACACGTTTTTTCAGACAGCTGAATCTATTTGTAACAGCAAGGCTCAGAAGTGCCAACACACTCAGCCCTTAACCCCAGTGTGCAGAAAGGGTCAAAACGTGTTTTTCAGCAGAAATAAACATGTTTCTGCAAGTTTGGTCAACCTCATGTAAGTTATGGGGCAGTAACATCACAGTTTTCAAAACGTGTTTTTCAGCCCGAAATAAACGCGTTTTTTCAGACAACTGAATCTACTTGTAACAGCAATGCTCAGAAGTGCCCACACACTCAACCCTTAACCCCAGTGTGCAGAAGGGGTCAAAACGTGTTTTTCAGCAGAAATAAACATGTTTCTGCAAGTTTGGTCAACCCCATGTAAGTTATGGGGCAGTAAAATCACACTTTTCAAAACGTGTTTTTCAGCCCGAAATAAACGCGTTTTTTCAGGCAACTGAATCTCCTTGTAACAGCAAGGCTCAAAAGAGCCCACACACTCAGCCCTTAACCCCAGTGTGCAGAAATTGTCAAAACGTGTTTTTCAGCAGAAATAAACATGTTTCTGCAAGTTTGGTCAACCCCATGTAAGTTATGGGGCAGTAACATCACACTTTTCAAAACGTGTTTTTCAGCCCGAAATAAACACGTTTTTTCAGACAGCTGAATATACTTGTAACAGCAAGGCTCAGAAGTGCCAACACACTCAGCCCTTAACCCCAGTGTGCAGAAAGGGTCAAAACGTGTTTTTCAGCAGAAATAAACATGTTTCTGCAAGTTTGGTCAACCCCATGTAAGTTATGGGGCAGTAACATCACACTTTTCAAAACGTGTTTTTCAGCCCGAAATAAACGCGTTTTTTCAGACAACTGAATCTCCTTGTAACAGCAAGGCTCAGAAGAGCCCACACACTCAGCCCTTAACCCCAGTGTACAGAAAGTGTCAAAACGTGTTTTTCAGCAGAAATAAACATGTTTCTGCAAGTTTGGTCAACCCCATGTAAGTTATGGGGCAGTAACATCACACTTTTCAAAACGTGTTTTTCAGCCCGAAATAAACACGTTTTTTCAGACAGCTGAATCTACTTGTAACAGCAAGGCTCAGAAGAGCCAACACACTCAGCCCTTAACCCCAGTGTGCAGAAAGGGTCAAAACGTGTTTTTCAGCAGAAATAAACATGTTTCTGCAAGTTTGGTCAACCCCATGTAAGTTATGGGGCAGAAACATCACACTTTTCAAAACGTGTTTTTCAGCCCGAAATAAACACGTTTTTTCAGACAGCTGAATCTACTTGTAACAGCAAGGCTCAGAAGTGCCAACACACTCAGCCCTTAACCCCAGTGTGCAGAAAGGGTCAAAACGTGTTTTTCAGCAGAAATAAACATGTTTCTGCAAGTTTGGTCAACCCCATGTAAGTTATGGGGCAGTAACATCACACTTTTCAAAACGTGTTTTTCAGCCCGAAATAAACACGTTTTTTCAGACAGCTGAATCTACTTGTAACAGCAAGGCTCAGAAGAGCCAACACACTCAGCCCTTAACCCCAGTGTGCAGAAAGGGTCAAAACGTGTTTTTCAGCAGAAATAAACATGTTTCTGCAAGTTTGGTCAACCCCATGTAAGTTATGGGGCAGTAACATCACACTTTTCAAAACGTGTTTTTCAGCCCGAAATAAACGCGTTTTTTCAGGCAAATGAATCTCCTTGTAACAGCAAGGCTCAGAAGAGCCCACACACTCAGCCCTTAACCCCAGTGTACAGAAAGTGTCAAAACGTGTTTTTCAGCAGAAATAAACATGTTTCTGCAAGTTTGGTCAACCCCATGTAAGTTATGGGGCAGTAACATCACACTTTTCAAAACGTGTTTTTCAGCCCGAAATAAACACGTTTTTTCAGACAGCTGAATCTACTTGTAACAGCAAGGCTCAGAAGTGCCAACACACTCAGCCCTTAACCCCAGTGTGCAGGAAGGGTCAAAACGTGTTTTTCAGCAGAAATAAACATGTTTCTGCAAGTTTGGTCAACCTCATGTAAGTTATGGGGCAGTAACATCACAGTTTTCAAAACGTGTTTTTCAGCCCGAAATAAACGCGTTTTTTCAGACAACTGAATCTACTTGTAACAGCAATGCTCAGAAGTGCCCACACACTCAACCCTTAACCCCAGTGTGCAGAAAGGGTCAAAACGTGTTTTTCAGCAGAAATAAACATGTTTCTGCAAGTTTGGTCAACCCCATGTAAGTTATGGGGCAGTAAAATCACACTTTTCAAAACGTGTTTTTCAGCCCGAAATAAACGCGTTTTTTCAGGCAACTGAATCTCCTTGTAACAGCAAGGCTCAAAAGAGCCCACACACTCAGCCCTTAACCCCAGTGTGCAGAAATTGTCAAAACGTGTTTTTCAGCAGAAATAAACATGTTTCTGCAAGTTTGGTCAACCCCATGTAAGTTATGGGGCAGTAACATCACACTTTTCAAAACGTGTTTTTCAGCCCGAAATAAACGCGTTTTTTCAGGCAACTGAATCTCCTTGTAACAGCAAGGCTCAGAAGAGCCCACACACTCAGCCCTTAACCCCAGTGTACAGAAAGTGTCAAAACGTGTTTTTCAGCAGAAATAAACATGTTTCTGCAAGTTTGGTCAACCCCATGTAAGTTATGGGGCAGTAACATCACACTTTTCAAAACGTGTTTTTCAGCCCGAAATAAACACGTTTTTTCAGACAGCTGAATCTATTTGTAACAGCAAGGCTCAGAAGTGCCAACACACTCAGCCCTTAACCCCAGTGTGCAGAAAGGGTCAAAACGTGTTTTTCAGCAGAAATAAACATGTTTCTGCAAGTTTGGTCAACCTCATGTAAGTTATGGGGCAGTAACATCACAGTTTTCAAAACGTGTTTTTCAGCCCGAAATAAACGCGTTTTTTCAGACAACTGAATCTACTTGTAACAGCAATGCTCAGAAGTGCCCACACACTCAACCCTTAACCCCAGTGTGCAGAAGGGGTCAAAACGTGTTTTTCAGCAGAAATAAACATGTTTCTGCAAGTTTGGTCAACCCCATGTAAGTTATGGGGCAGTAAAATCACACTTTTCAAAACGTGTTTTTCAGCCCGAAATAAACGCGTTTTTTCAGGCAACTGAATCTCCTTGTAACAGCAAGGCTCAAAAGAGCCCACACACTCAGCCCTTAACCCCAGTGTGCAGAAATTGTCAAAACGTGTTTTTCAGCAGAAATAAACATGTTTCTGCAAGTTTGGTCAACCCCATGTAAGTTATGGGGCAGTAACATCACACTTTTCAAAACGTGTTTTTCAGCCCGAAATAAACACGTTTTTTCAGACAGCTGAATATACTTGTAACAGCAAGGCTCAGAAGTGCCAACACACTCAGCCCTTAACCCCAGTGTGCAGAAAGGGTCAAAACGTGTTTTTCAGCAGAAATAAACATGTTTCTGCAAGTTTGGTCAACCCCATGTAAGTTATGGGGCAGTAACATCACACTTTTCAAAACGTGTTTTTCAGCCCGAAATAAACGCGTTTTTTCAGACAACTGAATCTCCTTGTAACAGCAAGGCTCAGAAGAGCCCACACACTCAGCCCTTAACCCCAGTGTACAGAAAGTGTCAAAACGTGTTTTTCAGCAGAAATAAACATGTTTCTGCAAGTTTGGTCAACCCCATGTAAGTTATGGGGCAGTAACATCACACTTTTCAAAACGTGTTTTTCAGCCCGAAATAAACACGTTTTTTCAGACAGCTGAATCTACTTGTAACAGCAAGGCTCAGAAGAGCCAACACACTCAGCCCTTAACCCCAGTGTGCAGAAAGGGTCAAAACGTGTTTTTCAGCAGAAATAAACATGTTTCTGCAAGTTTGGTCAACCCCATGTAAGTTATGGGGCAGAAACATCACACTTTTCAAAACGTGTTTTTCAGCCCGAAATAAACACGTTTTTTCAGACAGCTGAATCTACTTGTAACAGCAAGGCTCAGAAGTGCCAACACACTCAGCCCTTAACCCCAGTGTGCAGAAAGGGTCAAAACGTGTTTTTCAGCAGAAATAAACATGTTTCTGCAAGTTTGGTCAACCCCATGTAAGTTATGGGGCAGTAACATCACACTTTTCAAAACGTGTTTTTCAGCCCGAAATAAACACGTTTTTTCAGACAGCTGAATCTACTTGTAACAGCAAGGCTCAGAAGAGCCAACACACTCAGCCCTTAACCCCAGTGTGCAGAAAGGGTCAAAACGTGTTTTTCAGCAGAAATAAACATGTTTCTGCAAGTTTGGTCAACCCCATGTAAGTTATGGGGCAGTAACATCACACTTTTCAAAACGTGTTTTTCAGCCCGAAATAAACGCGTTTTTTCAGGCAAATGAATCTCCTTGTAACAGCAAGGCTCAGAAGAGCCCACACACTCAGCCCTTAACCCCAGTGTACAGAAAGTGTCAAAACGTGTTTTTCAGCAGAAATAAACATGTTTCTGCAAGTTTGGTCAACCCCATGTAAGTTATGGGGCAGTAACATCACACTTTTCAAAACGTGTTTTTCAGCCCGAAATAAACACGTTTTTTCAGACAGCTGAATCTACTTGTAACAGCAAGGCTCAGAAGTGCCAACACACTCAGCCCTTAACCCCAGTGTGCAGGAAGGGTCAAAACGTGTTTTTCAGCAGAAATAAACATGTTTCTGCAAGTTTGGTCAACCTCATGTAAGTTATGGGGCAGTAACATCACAGTTTTCAAAACGTGTTTTTCAGCCCGAAATAAACGCGTTTTTTCAGACAACTGAATCTACTTGTAACAGCAATGCTCAGAAGTGCCCACACACTCAACCCTTAACCCCAGTGTGCAGAAAGGGTCAAAACGTGTTTTTCAGCAGAAATAAACATGTTTCTGCAAGTTTGGTCAACCCCATGTAAGTTATGGGGCAGTAAAATCACACTTTTCAAAACGTGTTTTTCAGCCCGAAATAAACGCGTTTTTTCAGGCAACTGAATCTCCTTGTAACAGCAAGGCTCAGAAGAGCCCACACACTCAGCCCTTAACCCCAGTGTGCAGAAATTGTCAAAACGTGTTTTTCAGCGGAAATAAACATGTTTCTGCAAGTTTGGTCAACCCCATGTAAGTTATGGGGCAGTAACATCACACTTTTCAAAACGTGTTTTTCAGCCCGAAATAAACACGTTTTTTCAGACAGCTGAATATACTTGTAACAGCAAGGCTCAGAAGTGCCAACACACTCAGCCCTTAACCCCAGTGTGCAGAAAGGGTCAAAACGTGTTTTTCAGCAGAAATAAACATGTTTCTGCAAGTTTGGTCAACCCCATGTAAGTTATGGGGCAGTAACATCACACTTTTCAAAACGTGTTTTTCAGCCCGAAATAAACGCGTTTTTTCAGACAACTGAATCTCCTTGTAACAGCAAGGCTCAGAAGAGCCCACACACTCAGCCCTTAACCCCAGTGTACAGAAAGTGTCAAAACGTGTTTTTCAGCAGAAATAAACATGTTTCTGCAAGTTTGGTCAACCCCATGTAAGTTATGGGGCAGTAACATCACACTTTTCAAAACGTGTTTTTCAGCCCGAAATAAACACGTTTTTTCAGACAGCTGAATCTACTTGTAACAGCAAGGCTCAGAAGAGCCAACACACTCAGCCCTTAACCCCAGTGTGCAGAAAGGGTCAAAACGTGTTTTTCAGCAGAAATAAACATGTTTCTGCAAGTTTGGTCAACCCCATGTAAGTTATGGGGCAGAAACATCACACTTTTCAAAACGTGTTTTTCAGCCCGAAATAAACACGTTTTTTCAGACAGCTGAATCTACTTGTAACAGCAAGGCTCAGAAGTGCCAACACACTCAGCCCTTAACCCCAGTGTGCAGAAAGGGTCAAAACGTGTTTTTCAGCAGAAATAAACATGTTTCTGCAAGTTTGGTCAACCCCATGTAAGTTATGGGGCAGTAACATCACACTTTTCAAAACGTGTTTTTCAGCCCGAAATAAACACGTTTTTCAGACAGCTGAATCTACTTGTAACAGCAAGGCTCAGAAGAGCCAACACACTCAGCCCTTAACCCCAGTGTGCAGAAAGGGTCAAAACGTGTTTTTCAGCAGAAATAAACATGTTTCTGCAAGTTTGGTCAACCCCATGTAAGTTATGGGGCAGTAACATCACACTTTTCAAAACGTGTTTTTCAGCCCGAAATAAACGCGTTTTTTCAGGCAAATGAATCTCCTTGTAACAGCAAGGCTCAGAAGAGCCCACACACTCAGCCCTTAACCCCAGTGTACAGAAAGTGTCAAAACGTGTTTTTCAGCAGAAATAAACATGTTTCTGCAAGTTTGGTCAACCCCATGTAAGTTATGGGGCAGTAACATCACACTTTTCAAAACGTGTTTTTCAGCCCGAAATAAACACGTTTTTTCAGACAGCTGAATCTACTTGTAACAGCAAGGCTCAGAAGTGCCAACACACTCAGCCCTTAACCCCAGTGTGCAGGAAGGGTCAAAACGTGTTTTTCAGCAGAAATAAACATGTTTCTGCAAGTTTGGTCAACCCCATGTAAGTTATGGGGCAGTAACATCACACTTTTCAAAACGTGTTTTTCAGCCCGAAATAAACGCGTTTTTTCAGACAGCTGAATCTACTTGTAACAGCAAGGCTCAGAAGTGCCAACACACTCAGCCCTTAACCCCAGTGTGCAGAAAGGGTCAAAACGTGTTTTTCAGCCGAAATAAACATGTTTCTGCAAGTTTGGTCAACCCCATGTAAGTTATGGGGCAGTAACATCACACTTTTCAAAACGTGTTTTTCAGCCCGAAATAAACGCGTTTTTTCAGACAACTGAATCTCCTTGTAACAGCAAGGCTCAGAAGAGCCCACACACTCAGCCCTTAACCCCAGTGTACAGAAAGTGTCAAAACGTGTTTTTCAGCAGAAATAAACATGTTTCTGCAAGTTTGGTCAACCCCATTTAAGTTATGGGGCAGTAACATCACACTTTTCAAAACGTGTTTTTCAGCCCGAAATAAACGCGTTTTTTCAGGCAACTGAATCTCCTTGTAACAGCAAGGCTCAAAAGAGCCCACACACTCAGCCCTTAACCCCAGTGTGCAGAAATTGTCAAAACGTGTTTTTCAGCAGAAATAAACATGTTTCTGCAAGTTTGGTCAACCCCATGTAAGTTATGGGGCAGTAACATCACACTTTTCAAAACGTGTTTTTCAGCCCGAAATAAACACGTTTTTTCAGACAGCTGAATCTACTTGTAACAGCAAGGCTCAGAAGTGCCAACACACTCAGCCCTTAACCCCAGTGTGCAGAAAGGGTCAAAACGTGTTTTTCAGCAGAAATAAACATGTTTCTGCAAGTTTGGTCAACCCCATGTAAGTTATGGGGCAGTAACATCACACTTTTCAAAACGTGTTTTTCAGCCCGAAATAAACACGTTTTTTCAGACAGCTGAATCTACTTGTAACAGCAAGGCTCAGAAGTGCCAACACACTCAGCCCTTAACCCCAGTGTGCAGAAAGGGTCAAAACGTGTTTTTCAGCAGAAATAAACATGTTTCTGCAAGTTTGGTCAACCTCATGTAAGTTATGGGGCAGTAACATCACAGTTTTCAAAACGTGTTTTTCAGCCCGAAATAAACGCGTTTTTTCAGACAACTGAATCTACTTGTAACAGCAATGCTCAGAAGTGCCCACACACTCAACCCTTAACCCCAGTGTGCAGAAGGGGTCAAAACGTGTTTTTCAGCAGAAATAAACATGTTTCTGCAAGTTTGGTCAACCCCATGTAAGTTATGGGGCAGTAAAATCACACTTTTCAAAACGTGTTTTTCAGCCCGAAATAAACGCGTTTTTTCAGGCAACTGAATCTCCTTGTAACAGCAAGGCTCAAAAGAGCCCACACACTCAGCCCTTAACCCCAGTGTGCAGAAATTGTCAAAACGTGTTTTTCAGCAGAAATAAACATGTTTCTGCAAGTTTGGTCAACCCCATGTAAGTTATGGGGCAGTAACATCACACTTTTCAAAACGTGTTTTTCAGCCCGAAATAAACACGTTTTTTCAGACAGCTGAATATACTTGTAACAGCAAGGCTCAGAAGTGCCAACACACTCAGCCCTTAACCCCAGTGTGCAGAAAGGGTCAAAACGTGTTTTTCAGCAGAAATAAACATGTTTCTGCAAGTTTGGTCAACCCCATGTAAGTTATGGGGCAGTAACATCACACTTTTCAAAACGTGTTTTTCAGCCCGAAATAAACACGTTTTTTCAGACAGCTGAATATACTTGTAACAGCAAGGCTCAGAAGTGCCAACACACTCAGCCCTTAACCCCAGTGTGCAGAAAGGGTCAAAACGTGTTTTTCAGCAGAAATAAACATGTTTCTGCAAGTTTGGTCAACCCCATGTAAGTTATGGGGCAGTAACATCACACTTTTCAAAACGTGTTTTTCAGCCCGAAATAAACGCGTTTTTTCAGACAACTGAATCTCCTTGTAACAGCAAGGCTCAGAAGAGCCCACACACTCAGCCCTTAACCCCAGTGTACAGAAAGTGTCAAAACGTGTTTTTCAGCAGAAATAAACATGTTTCTGCAAGTTTGGTCAACCCCATGTAAGTTATGGGGCAGTAACATCACACTTTTCAAAACGTGTTTTTCAGCCCGAAATAAACACGTTTTTTCAGACAGCTGAATCTACTTGTAACAGCAAGGCTCAGAAGAGCCAACACACTCAGCCCTTAACCCCAGTGTGCAGAAAGGGTCAAAACGTGTTTTTCAGCAGAAATAAACATGTTTCTGCAAGTTTGGTCAACCCCATGTAAGTTATGGGGCAGAAACATCACACTTTTCAAAACGTGTTTTTCAGCCCGAAATAAACACGTTTTTTCAGACAGCTGAATCTACTTGTAACAGCAAGGCTCAGAAGTGCCAACACACTCAGCCCTTAACCCCAGTGTGCAGAAAGGGTCAAAACGTGTTTTTCAGCAGAAATAAACATGTTTCTGCAAGTTTGGTCAACCCCATGTAAGTTATGGGGCAGTAACATCACACTTTTCAAAACGTGTTTTTCAGCCCGAAATAAACACGTTTTTTCAGACAGCTGAATCTACTTGTAACAGCAAGGCTCAGAAGAGCCAACACACTCAGCCCTTAACCCCAGTGTGCAGAAAGGGTCAAAACGTGTTTTTCAGCAGAAATAAACATGTTTCTGCAAGTTTGGTCAACCCCATGTAAGTTATGGGGCAGTAACATCACACTTTTCAAAACGTGTTTTTCAGCCCGAAATAAACGCGTTTTTTCAGGCAAATGAATCTCCTTGTAACAGCAAGGCTCAGAAGAGCCCACACACTCAGCCCTTAACCCCAGTGTACAGAAAGTGTCAAAACGTGTTTTTCAGCAGAAATAAACATGTTTCTGCAAGTTTGGTCAACCCCATGTAAGTTATGGGGCAGTAACATCACACTTTTCAAAACGTGTTTTTCAGCCCGAAATAAACACGTTTTTTCAGACAGCTGAATCTACTTGTAACAGCAAGGCTCAGAAGTGCCAACACACTCAGCCCTTAACCCCAGTGTGCAGGAAGTGTCAAAACGTGTTTTTCAGCAGAAATAAACATGTTTCTGCAAGTTTGGTCAACCCCATGTAAGTTATGGGGCAGTAACATCACACTTTTCAAAACGTGTTTTTCAGCCCGAAATAAACGCGTTTTTTCAGACAGCTGAATCTACTTGTAACAGCAAGGCTCAGAAGTGCCAACACACTCAGCCCTTAACCCCAGTGTGCAGAAAGGGTCAAAACGTGTTTTTCAGCCGAAATAAACATGTTTCTGCAAGTTTGGTCAACCCCATGTAAGTTATGGGGCAGTAACATCACACTTTTCAAAACGTGTTTTTCAGCCCGAAATAAACGCGTTTTTTCAGACAACTGAATCTCCTTGTAACAGCAAGGCTCAGAAGAGCCCACACACTCAGCCCTTAACCCCAGTGTACAGAAAGTGTCAAAACGTGTTTTTCAGCAGAAATAAACATGTTTCTGCAAGTTTGGTCAACCCCATTTAAGTTATGGGGCAGTAACATCACACTTTTCAAAACGTGTTTTTCAGCCCGAAATAAACGCGTTTTTTCAGGCAACTGAATCTCCTTGTAACAGCAAGGCTCAAAAGAGCCCACACACTCAGCCCTTAACCCCAGTGTGCAGAAATTGTCAAAACGTGTTTTTCAGCAGAAATAAACATGTTTCTGCAAGTTTGGTCAACCCCATGTAAGTTATGGGGCAGTAACATCACACTTTTCAAAACGTGTTTTTCAGCCCGAAATAAACACGTTTTTTCAGACAGCTGAATCTACTTGTAACAGCAAGGCTCAGAAGTGCCAACACACTCAGCCCTTAACCCCAGTGTGCAGAAAGGGTCAAAACGTGTTTTTCAGCAGAAATAAACATGTTTCTGCAAGTTTGGTCAACCCCATGTAAGTTATGGGGCAGTAACATCACACTTTTCAAAACGTGTTTTTCAGCCCGAAATAAACACGTTTTTTCAGACAGCTGAATCTACTTGTAACAGCAAGGCTCAGAAGTGCCAACACACTCAGCCCTTAACCCCAGTGTGCAGAAAGGGTCAAAACGTGTTTTTCAGCAGAAATAAACATGTTTCTGCAAGTTTGGTCAACCTCATGTAAGTTATGGGGCAGTAACATCACAGTTTTCAAAACGTGTTTTTCAGCCCGAAATAAACGCGTTTTTTCAGACAACTGAATCTACTTGTAACAGCAATGCTCAGAAGTGCCCACACACTCAACCCTTAACCCCAGTGTGCAGAAAGGGTCAAAACGTGTTTTTCAGCAGAAATAAACATGTTTCTGCAAGTTTGGTCAACCCCATGTAAGTTATGGGGCAGTAAAATCACACTTTTCAAAACGTGTTTTTCAGCCCGAAATAAACGCGTTTTTTCAGGCAACTGAATCTCCTTGTAACAGCAAGGCTCAAAAGAGCCCACACACTCAGCCCTTAACCCCAGTGTGCAGAAATTGTCAAAACGTGTTTTTCAGCAGAAATAAACATGTTTCTGCAAGTTTGGTCAACCCCATGTAAGTTATGGGGCAGTAACATCACACTTTTCAAAACGTGTTTTTCAGCCCGAAATAAACACGTTTTTTCAGACAGCTGAATATACTTGTAACAGCAAGGCTCAGAAGTGCCAACACACTCAGCCCTTAACCCCAGTGTGCAGAAAGGGTCAAAACGTGTTTTTCAGCAGAAATAAACATGTTTCTGCAAGTTTGGTCAACCCCATGTAAGTTATGGGGCAGTAACATCACACTTTTCAAAACGTGTTTTTCAGCCCGAAATAAACGCGTTTTTTCAGGCAACTGAATCTCCTTGTAACAGCAAGGTTCAGAAGAGCCCACACACTCAGCCCTTAACCCCAGTGTACAGAAAGTGTCAAAACGTGTTTTTCAGCAGAAATAAACATGTTTCTGCAAGTTTGGTCAACCCCATGTAAGTTATGGGGCAGTAACATCACACTTTTCAAAACGTGTTTTTCAGCCCGAAATAAACACGTTTTTTCAGACAGCTGAATCTACTTGTAACAGCAAGGCTCAGAAGTGCCAACACACTCAGCCCTTAACCCCAGTGTGCAGAAAGGGTCAAAACGTGTTTTTCAGCCGAAATAAACATGTTTCTGCAAGTTTGGTCAACCCCATGTAAGTTATGGGGCAGTAACATCACACTTTTCAAAACGTGTTTTTCAGCCCGAAATAAACGCGTTTTTTCAGACAACTGAATCTCCTTGTAACAGCAAGGCTCAGAAGAGCCCACACACTCAGCCCTTAACCCCAGTGTACAGAAAGTGTCAAAACGTGTTTTTCAGCAGAAATAAACATGTTTCTGCAAGTTTGGTCAACCTTATTTAAGTTATGGGGCAGTAACATCACACTTTTCAAAACGTGTTTTTCAGCCCGAAATAAACGCGTTTTTTCAGGCAACTGAATCTCCTTGTAACAGCAAGGCTCAAAAGAGCCCACACACTCAGCCCTTAACCCCAGTGTGCAGAAATTGTCAAAACGTGTTTTTCAGCAGAAATAAACATGTTTCTGCAAGTTTGGTCAACCCCATGTAAGTTATGGGGCAGTAACATCACACTTTTCAAAACGTGTTTTTCAGCCCGAAATAAACACGTTTTTTCAGACAGCTGAATCTACTTGTAACAGCAAGGCTCAGAAGTGCCAACACACTCAGCCCTTAACCCCAGTGTGCAGAAAGGGTCAAAACGTGTTTTTCAGCAGAAATAAACATGTTTCTGCAAGTTTGGTCAACCCCATGTAAGTTATGGGGCAGTAACATCACACTTTTCAAAACGTGTTTTTCAGCCCGAAATAAACACGTTTTTTCAGACAGCTGAATCTACTTGTAACAGCAAGGCTCAGAAGTGCCAACACACTCAGCCCTTAACCCCAGTGTGCAGAAAGGGTCAAAACGTGTTTTTCAGCAGAAATAAACATGTTTCTGCAAGTTTGGTCAACCCCATGTAAGTTATGGGGCAGTAACATCACACTTTTCAAAACGTGTTTTTCAGCCCGAAATAAACACGTTTTTTCAGACAGCTGAATCTACTTGTAACAGCAAGGCTCAGAAGTGCCAACACACTCAGCCCTTAACCCCAGTGTGCAGAAAGGGTCAAAACGTGTTTTTCAGCAGAAATAAACATGTTTCTGCAAGTTTGGTCAACCCCATGTAAGTTATGGGGCAGTAACATCACACTTTTCAAAACGTGTTTTTCAGCCCGAAATAAACGCGTTTTTTCAGACAACTGAATCTCCTTGTAACAGCAAGGCTCAGAAGAGCCCACACACTCAGCCCTTAACCCCAGTGTACAGAAAGTGTCAAAACGTGTTTTTCAGCAGAAATAAACATGTTTCTGCAAGTTTGGTCAACCCCATGTAAGTTATGGGGCAGTAACATCACACTTTTCAAAACGTGTTTTTCAGCCCGAAATAAACGCGTTTTTTCAGGCAAATGAATCTCCTTGTAACAGCAAGGCTCAGAAGAGCCCACACACTCAGCCCTTAACCCCAGTGTACAGAAAGTGTCAAAACGTGTTTTTCAGCAGAAATAAACATGTTTCTGCAAGTTTGGTCAACCCCATGTAAGTTATGGGGCAGTAACATCACACTTTTCAAAACGTGTTTTTCAGCCCGAAATAAACACGTTTTTTCAGACAGCTGAATCTACTTGTAACAGCAAGGCTCAGAAGTGCCAACACACTCAGCCCTTAACCCCAGTGTGCAGGAAGGGTCAAAACGTGTTTTTCAGCAGAAATAAACATGTTTCTGCAAGTTTGGTCAACCCCATGTAAGTTATGGGGCAGTAACATCACACTTTTCAAAACGTGTTTTTCAGCCCGAAATAAACGCGTTTTTTCAGACAACTGAATCTCCTTGTAACAGCAAGGCTCAGAAGAGCCCACACACTCAGCCCTTAACCCCAGTGTACAGAAAGGGTCAAAACGTGTTTTTCAGCAGAAATAAACATGTTTCTGCAAGTTTGGTCAACCCCATGTAAGTTATGGGGCAGTAACATCACACTTTTCAAAACGTGTTTTTCAGCCCGAAATAAACGCGTTTTTTCAGACAACTGAATCTCCTTGTAACAGCAAGGCTCAGAAGAGCCCACACACTCAGCCCTTAACCCCAGTGTACAGAAAGTGTCAAAACGTGTTTTTCAGCAGAAATAAACATGTTTCTGCAAGTTTGGTCAACCCCATGTAAGTTATGGGGCAGTAACATCACACTTTTCAAAACGTGTTTTTCAGCCCGAAATAAACGCGTTTTTTCAGGCAACTGAATCTCCTTGTAACAGCAAGGCTCAGAAGAGCCCACACACTCAGCCCTTAACCCCAGTGTACAGAAAGTGTCAAAACGTGTTTTTCAGCAGAAATAAACATGTTTCTGCAAGTTTGGTCAACCCCATGTAAGTTATGGGGCAGTAACATCACAGTTTTCAAAACGTGTTTTTCAGCCCGAAATAAACTCGTTTTTTCAGACAGCTGAATCTACTTGTAACAGCAAGGCTCAGAAGAGCCAACACACTCAGCCCTTAACCCCAGTGTGCAGAAAGGGTCAAAACGTGTTTTTCAGCAGAAATAAACATGTTTCTGCAAGTTTGGTCAACCCCATGTAAGTTATGGGGCAGTAACATCACACTTTTCAAAACGTGTTTTTCAGCCCGAAATAAACGCGTTTTTTCAGACAACTGAATCTACTTGTAACAGCAAGGCTCAGAAGTGCCCACACACTCAGCCATTAACCCCAGTGTACAGAAAGTGTCAAAACGTGTTTTTCAGCAGAAATAAACATGTTTCTGCAAGTTTGGTCAACCCCATGTAAGTTATGGGGCAGTAACATCACACTTTTCAAAACGTGTTTTTCAGCCCGAAATAAACGCGTTTTTTCAGACAACTGAATCTCCTTGTAACAGCAAGGCTCAGAAGAGCCCACACACTCAGCCCTTAACCCCAGTGTACAGAAAGGGTCAAAACGTGTTTTTCAGCAGAAATAAACATGTTTCTGCAAGTTTGGTCAACCCCATGTAAGTTATGGGGCAGTAACATCACACTTTTCAAAACGTGTTTTTCAGCCCGAAATAAACGCGTTTTTTCAGACAACTGAATCTCCTTGTAACAGCAAGGCTCAGAAGAGCCCACACACTCAGCCCTTAACCCCAGTGTACAGAAAGTGTCAAAACGTGTTTTTCAGCAGAAATAAACATGTTTCTGCAAGTTTGGTCAACCCCATGTAAGTTATGGGGCAGTAACATCACACTTTTCAAAACGTGTTTTTCAGCCCGAAATAAACGCGTTTTTTCAGGCAACTGAATCTCCTTGTAACAGCAAGGCTCAGAAGAGCCCACACACTCAGCCCTTAACCCCAGTGTACAGAAAGTGTCAAAACGTGTTTTTCAGCAGAAATAAACATGTTTCTGCAAGTTTGGTCAACCCCATGTAAGTTATGGGGCAGTAACATCACACTTTTCAAAACGTGTTTTTCAGCCCGAAATAAACACGTTTTTTCAGACAGCTGAATCTATTTGTAACAGCAAGGCTCAGAAGTGCCAACACACTCAGCCCTTAACCCCAGTGTGCAGAAAGGGTCAAAACGTGTTTTTCAGCAGAAATAAATATGTTTCTGCAAGTTTGGTCAACCCCATGTAAGTTATGGGGCAGTAACATCACACTTTTCAAAACGTGTTTTTCAGCCCGAAATAAACACGTTTTTTCAGACAGCTGAATCTACTTGTAACAGCAAGGCTCAGAAGTGCCAACACACTCAGCCCTTAACCCCAGTGTGCAGAAAGGGTCAAAACGTGTTTTTCAGCAGAAATAAACATGTTTCTGCAAGTTTGGTCAACCCCATGTAAGTTATGGGGCAGTAACATCACACTTTTCAAAACGTGTTTTTCAGCCCGAAATAAACACGTTTTTTCAGACAGCTGAATCTATTTGTAACAGCAAGGCTCAGAAGTGCCAACACACTCAGCCCTTAACCCCAGTGTGCAGAAAGGGTCAAAACGTGTTTTTCAGCAGAAATAAACATGTTTCTGCAAGTTTGGTCAACCCCATGTAAGTTATGGGGCAGTAACATCACACTTTTCAAAACGTGTTTTTCAGTCCGAAATAAACACGTTTTTTCAGACAGCTGAATCTACTTGTAACAGCAAGGCTCAGAAGTGCCAACACACTCAGCCCTTAACCCCAGTGTGCAGAAAGGGTCAAAACGTGTTTTTCAGCAGAAATAAACATGTTTCTGCAAGTTTGGTCAACCCCATGTAAGTTATGGGGCAGTAACATCACACTTTTCAAAACGTGTTTTTCAGCCCGAAATAAACGCGTTTTTTCAGACAACTGAATCTCCTTGTAACAGCAAGGCTCAGAAGAGCCCACACACTCAGCCCTTAACCCCAGTGTACAGAAAGTGTCAAAACGTGTTTTTCAGCAGAAATAAACATGTTTCTGCAAGTTTGGTCAACCCCATGTAAGTTATGGGGCAGTAACATCACACTTTTCAAAACGTGTTTTTCAGCCCGAAATAAACGCGTTTTTTCAGGCAACTGAATCTCCTTGTAACAGCAAGGCTCAGAAGAGCCCACACACTCAGCCCTTAACCCCAGTGTACAGAAAGTGTCAAAACGTGTTTTTCAGCAGAAATAAACATGTTTCTGCAAGTTTGGTCAACCCCATGTAAGTTATGGGGCAGTAACATCACAGTTTTCAAAACGTGTTTTTCAGCCCGAAATAAACTCGTTTTTTCAGACAGCTGAATCTACTTGTAACAGCAAGGCTCAGAAGAGCCAACACACTCAGCCCTTAACCCCAGTGTGCAGAAAGGGTCAAAACGTGTTTTTCAGCAGAAATAAACATGTTTCTGCAAGTTTGGTCAACCCCATGTAAGTTATGGGGCAGTAACATCACACTTTTCAAAACGTGTTTTTCAGCCCGAAATAAACGCGTTTTTTCAGACAACTGAATCTACTTGTAACAGCAAGGCTCAGAAGTGCCCACACACTCAGCCATTAACCCCAGTGTACAGAAAGTGTCAAAACGTGTTTTTCAGCAGAAATAAACATGTTTCTGCAAGTTTGGTCAACCCCATGTAAGTTATGGGGCAGTAACATCACACTTTTCAAAACGTGTTTTTCAGCCCGAAATAAACGCGTTTTTTCAGACAACTGAATCTCCTTGTAACAGCAAGGCTCAGAAGAGCCCACACACTCAGCCCTTAACCCCAGTGTACAGAAAGGGTCAAAACGTGTTTTTCAGCAGAAATAAACATGTTTCTGCAAGTTTGGTCAACCCCATGTAAGTTATGGGGCAGTAACATCACACTTTTCAAAAAGTGTTTTTCAGCCCGAAATAAACACGTTTTTTCAGACAGCTGAATCTACTTGTAACAGCAAGGCTCGGAAGAGCCAACACACTCAGCCCTTAACCCCAGTGTGCAGAAAGGGTCAAAACGTGTTTTTCAGCAGAAATAAACATGTTTCTGCAAGTTTGGTCAACCCCATGTAAGTTATGGGGCAGTAACATCACACTTTTCAAAACGTGTTTTTCAGCCCGAAATAAACGCGTTTTTTCAGGCAACTGAATCTCCTTGTAACAGCAAGGCTCAAAAGAGCCCACACACTCAGCCCTTAACCCCAGTGTGCAGAAATTGTCAAAACGTGTTTTTCAGCAGAAATAAACATGTTTCTGCAAGTTTGGTCAACCCCATGTAAGTTATGGGGCAGTAACATCACACTTTTCAAAACGTGTTTTTCAGCCCGAAATAAACACGTTTTTTCAGACAGCTGAATCTACTTGTAACAGCAAGGCTCAGAAGTGCCAACACACTCAGCCCTTAACCCCAGTGTGCAGAAAGGGTCAAAACGTGTTTTTCAGCAGAAATAAACATGTTTCTGCAAGTTTGGTCAACCCCATGTAAGTTATGGGGCAGTAACATCACACTTTTCAAAACGTGTTTTTCAGCCCGAAATAAACGCGTTTTTTCAGACAACTGAATCTCCTTGTAACAGCAAGGCTCAGAAGAGCCCACACACTCAGCCCTTAACCCCAGTGTACAGAAAGTGTCAAAACGTGTTTTTCAGCAGAAATAAACATGTTTCTGCAAGTTTGGTCAACCCCATGTAAGTTATGGGGCAGTAACATCACACTTTTCAAAACGTGTTTTTCAGCCCGAAATAAACGCGTTTTTTCAGGCAACTGAATCTCCTTGTAACAGCAAGGCTCAGAAGAGCCCACACACTCAGCCCTTAACCCCAGTGTACAGAAAGTGTCAAAACGTGTTTTTCAGCAGAAATAAACATGTTTCTGCAAGTTTGGTCAACCCCATGTAAGTTATGGGGCAGTAACATCACAGTTTTCAAAACGTGTTTTTCAGCCCGAAATAAACTCGTTTTTTCAGACAGCTGAATCTACTTGTAACAGCAAGGCTCAGAAGAGCCAACACACTCAGCCCTTAACCCCAGTGTGCAGAAAGGGTCAAAACGTGTTTTTCAGCAGAAATAAACATGTTTCTGCAAGTTTGGTCAACCCCATGTAAGTTATGGGGCAGTAACATCACACTTTTCAAAACGTGTTTTTCAGCCCGAAATAAACGCGTTTTTTCAGACAACTGAATCTACTTGTAACAGCAAGGCTCAGAAGTGCCCACACACTCAGCCATTAACCCCAGTGTACAGAAAGTGTCAAAACGTGTTTTTCAGCAGAAATAAACATGTTTCTGCAAGTTTGGTCAACCCCATGTAAGTTATGGGGCAGTAACATCACACTTTTCAAAACGTGTTTTTCAGCCCGAAATAAACGCGTTTTTTCAGACAACTGAATCTCCTTGTAACAGCAAGGCTCAGAAGAGCCCACACACTCAGCCCTTAACCCCAGTGTACAGAAAGGGTCAAAACGTGTTTTTCAGCAGAAATAAACATGTTTCTGCAAGTTTGGTCAACCCCATGTAAGTTATGGGGCAGTAACATCACACTTTTCAAAACGTGTTTTTCAGCCCGAAATAAACGCGTTTTTTCAGACAACTGAATCTCCTTGTAACAGCAAGGCTCAGAAGAGCCCACACACTCAGCCCTTAACCCCAGTGTACAGAAAGTGTCAAAACGTGTTTTTCAGCAGAAATAAACATGTTTCTGCAAGTTTGGTCAACCCCATGTAAGTTATGGGGCAGTAACATCACACTTTTCAAAACGTGTTTTTCAGCCCGAAATAAACGCGTTTTTTCAGGCAACTGAATCTCCTTGTAACAGCAAGGCTCAGAAGAGCCCACACACTCAGCCCTTAACCCCAGTGTACAGAAAGTGTCAAAACGTGTTTTTCAGCAGAAATAAACATGTTTCTGCAAGTTTGGTCAACCCCATGTAAGTTATGGGGCAGTAACATCACACTTTTCAAAACGTGTTTTTCAGCCCGAAATAAACACGTTTTTTCAGACAGCTGAATCTATTTGTAACAGCAAGGCTCAGAAGTGCCAACACACTCAGCCCTTAACCCCAGTGTGCAGAAAGGGTCAAAACGTGTTTTTCAGCAGAAATAAACATGTTTCTGCAAGTTTGGTCAACCCCATGTAAGTTATGGGGCAGTAACATCACACTTTTCAAAACGTGTTTTTCAGCCCGAAATAAACACGTTTTTTCAGACAGCTGAATCTACTTGTAACAGCAAGGCTCAGAAGTGCCAACACACTCAGCCCTTAACCCCAGTGTGCAGAAAGGGTCAAAACGTGTTTTTCAGCAGAAATAAACATGTTTCTGCAAGTTTGGTCAACCCCATGTAAGTTATGGGGCAGTAACATCACACTTTTCAAAACGTGTTTTTCAGCCCGAAATAAACACGTTTTTTCAGACAGCTGAATCTACTTGTAACAGCAAGGCTCAGAAGTGCCAACACACTCAGCCCTTAACCCCAGTGTGCAGAAAGGGTCAAAACGTGTTTTTCAGCAGAAATAAACATGTTTCTGCAAGTTTGGTCAACCCCATGTAAGTTATGGGGCAGTAACATCACACTTTTCAAAACGTGTTTTTCAGCCCGAAATAAACACGTTTTTTCAGACAGCTGAATCTACTTGTAACAGCAAGGCTCAGAAGAGCCCACGCACTCAGCCCTTAACCCCAGTGTACAGAAAGTGTCAAAACGTGTTTTTCAGCAGAAATAAACATGTTTCTGCAAGTTTGGTCAACCCCATGTAAGTTATGGGGCAGTAACATCACACTTTTCAAAACGTGTTTTTCAGCCCGAAATAAACGCGTTTTTTCAGGCAACTGAATCTCCTTGTAACAGCAAGGCTCAGAAGAGCCCACACACTCAGCCCTTAACCCCAGTGTACAGAAAGTGTCAAAACGTGTTTTTCAGCAGAAATAAACATGTTTCTGCAAGTTTGGTCAACCCCATGTAAGTTATGGGGCAGTAACATCACAGTTTTCAAAACGTGTTTTTCAGCCCGAAATAAACTCGTTTTTTCAGACAGCTGAATCTACTTGTAACAGCAAGGCTCAGAAGAGCCAACACACTCAGCCCTTAACCCCAGTGTGCAGAAAGGGTCAAAACGTGTTTTTCTGCAGAAATAAACATGTTTCTGCAAGTTTTGTCAACCCCATGTAAGTTATGGGGCAGTAACATCACACTTTTCAAAAAGTGTTTTTCAGCCCGAAATAAACACGTTTTTTCAGACAGCTGAATCTACTTGTAACAGCAAGGCTCGGAAGAGCCAACACACTCAGCCCTTAACCCCAGTGTGCAGAAAGGGTCAAAACGTGTTTTTCAGCAGAAATAAACATGTTTCTGCAAGTTTGGTCAACCCCATGTAAGTTATGGGGCAGTAACATCACACTTTTCAAAACGTGTTTTTCAGCCCGAAATAAACGCGTTTTTTCAGACAGCTGAATCTATTTGTAACAGCAAGGCTCAGAAGTGCCAACACACTCAGCCCTTAACCCCAGTGTGCAGAAAGGGTCAAAACGTGTTTTTCAGCAGAAATAAACATGTTTCTGCAAGTTTGGTCAACCCCATGTAAGTTATGGGGCAGTAACATCACACTTTTCAAAACGTGTTTTTCAGCCCGAAATAAACACGTTTTTTCAGACAGCTGAATCTACTTGTAACAGCAAGGCTCAGAAGTGCCAACACACTCAGCCCTTAACCCCAGTGTGCAGAAAGGGTCAAAACGTGTTTTTCAGCAGAAATAAACATGTTTCTGCAAGTTTGGTCAACCCCATGTAAGTTATGGGGCAGTAACATCACACTTTTCAAAACGTGTTTTTCAGCCCGAAATAAACGCGTTTTTTCAGACAACTGAATCTCCTTGTAACAGCAAGGCTCAGAAGAGCCCACACACTCAGCCCTTAACCCCAGTGTACAGAAAGTGTCAAAACGTGTTTTTCAGCAGAAATAAACATGTTTCTGCAAGTTTGGTCAACCCCATGTAAGTTATGGGGCAGTAACATCACACTTTTCAAAACGTGTTTTTCAGCCCGAAATAAACGCGTTTTTTCAGGCAACTGAATCTCCTTGTAACAGCAAGGCTCAGAAGAGCCCACACACTCAGCCCTTAACCCCAGTGTACAGAAAGTGTCAAAACGTGTTTTTCAGCAGAAATAAACATGTTTCTGCAAGTTTGGTCAACCCCATGTAAGTTATGGGGCAGTAACATCACAGTTTTCAAAACGTGTTTTTCAGCCCGAAATAAACTCGTTTTTTCAGACAGCTGAATCTACTTGTAACAGCAAGGCTCAGAAGAGCCAACACACTCAGCCCTTAACCCCAGTGTGCAGAAAGGGTCAAAACGTGTTTTTCAGCAGAAATAAACATGTTTCTGCAAGTTTGGTCAACCCCATGTAAGTTATGGGGCAGTAACATCACACTTTTCAAAACGTGTTTTTCAGCCCGAAATAAACGCGTTTTTTCAGACAACTGAATCTACTTGTAACAGCAAGGCTCAGAAGTGCCCACACACTCAGCCATTAACCCCAGTGTACAGAAAGTGTCAAAACGTGTTTTTCAGCAGAAATAAACATGTTTCTGCAAGTTTGGTCAACCCCATGTAAGTTATGGGGCAGTAACATCACACTTTTCAAAACGTGTTTTTCAGCCCGAAATAAACGCGTTTTTTCAGACAACTGAATCTCCTTGTAACAGCAAGGCTCAGAAGAGCCCACACACTCAGCCCTTAACCCCAGTGTACAGAAAGGGTCAAAACGTGTTTTTCAGCAGAAATAAACATGTTTCTGCAAGTTTGGTCAACCCCATGTAAGTTATGGGGCAGTAACATCACACTTTTCAAAACGTGTTTTTCAGCCCGAAATAAACGCGTTTTTTCAGACAACTGAATCTCCTTGTAACAGCAAGGCTCAGAAGAGCCCACACACTCAGCCCTTAACCCCAGTGTACAGAAAGTGTCAAAACGTGTTTTTCAGCAGAAATAAACATGTTTCTGCAAGTTTGGTCAACCCCATGTAAGTTATGGGGCAGTAACATCACACTTTTCAAAACGTGTTTTTCAGCCCGAAATAAACGCGTTTTTTCAGGCAACTGAATCTCCTTGTAACAGCAAGGCTCAGAAGAGCCCACACACTCAGCCCTTAACCCCAGTGTACAGAAAGTGTCAAAACGTGTTTTTCAGCAGAAATAAACATGTTTCTGCAAGTTTGGTCAACCCCATGTAAGTTATGGGGCAGTAACATCACACTTTTCAAAACGTGTTTTTCAGCCCGAAATAAACACGTTTTTTCAGACAGCTGAATCTATTTGTAACAGCAAGGCTCAGAAGTGCCAACACACTCAGCCCTTAACCCCAGTGTGCAGAAAGGGTCAAAACGTGTTTTTCAGCAGAAATAAACATGTTTCTGCAAGTTTGGTCAACCCCATGTAAGTTATGGGGCAGTAACATCACACTTTTCAAAACGTGTTTTTCAGCCCGAAATAAACACGTTTTTTCAGACAGCTGAATCTACTTGTAACAGCAAGGCTCAGAAGTGCCAACACACTCAGCCCTTAACCCCAGTGTGCAGAAAGGGTCAAAACGTGTTTTTCAGCAGAAATAAACATGTTTCTGCAAGTTTGGTCAACCCCATGTAAGTTATGGGGCAGTAACATCACACTTTTCAAAACGTGTTTTTCAGCCCGAAATAAACACGTTTTTTCAGACAGCTGAATCTACTTGTAACAGCAAGGCTCAGAAGAGCCCACGCACTCAGCCCTTAACCCCAGTGTACAGAAAGTGTCAAAACGTGTTTTTCAGCAGAAATAAACATGTTTCTGCAAGTTTGGTCAACCCCATGTAAGTTATGGGGCAGTAACATCACACTTTTCAAAACGTGTTTTTCAGCCCGAAATAAACGCGTTTTTTCAGGCAACTGAATCTCCTTGTAACAGCAAGGCTCAGAAGAGCCCACACACTCAGCCCTTAACCCCAGTGTACAGAAAGTGTCAAAACGTGTTTTTCAGCAGAAATAAACATGTTTCTGCAAGTTTGGTCAACCCCATGTAAGTTATGGGGCAGTAACATCACAGTTTTCAAAACGTGTTTTTCAGCCCGAAATAAACTCGTTTTTTCAGACAGCTGAATCTACTTGTAACAGCAAGGCTCAAAAGAGCCCACACACTCAGCCCTTAACCCCAGTGTGCAGAAATTGTCAAAACGTGTTTTTCAGCAGAAATAAACATGTTTCTGCAAGTTTGGTCAACCCCATGTAAGTTATGGGGCAGTAACATCACACTTTTCAAAACGTGTTTTTCAGCCCGAAATAAACACGTTTTTTCAGACAGCTGAATATACTTGTAACAGCAAGGCTCAGAAGTGCCAACACACTCAGCCCTTAACCCCAGTGTGCAGAAAGGGTCAAAACGTGTTTTTCAGCAGAAATAAACATGTTTCTGCAAGTTTGGTCAACCCCATGTAAGTTATGGGGCAGTAACATCACACTTTTCAAAACGTGTTTTTCAGCCCGAAATAAACGCGTTTTTTCAGACAACTGAATCTCCTTGTAACAGCAAGGCTCAGAAGAGCCCACACACTCAGCCCTTAACCCCAGTGTACAGAAAGTGTCAAAACGTGTTTTTCAGCAGAAATAAACATGTTTCTGCAAGTTTGGTCAACCCCATGTAAGTTATGGGGCAGTAACATCACACTTTTCAAAACGTGTTTTTCAGCCCGAAATAAACGCGTTTTTTCAGACAGCTGAATCTACTTGTAACAGCAAGGCTCAGAAGAGCCAACACACTCAGCCCTTAACCCCAGTGTGCAGAAAGGGTCAAAATGTGTTTTTCAGCAGAAATAAACATGTTTCTGCAAGTTTGGTCAACCCCATGTAAGTTATGGGGCAGTAACATCACACTTTTCAAAACGTGTTTTTCAGCCCGAAATAAACGCGTTTTTTCAGGCAAATGAATCTCCTTGTAACAGCAAGGCTCAGAAGAGCCCACACACTCAGCCCTTAACCCCAGTGTACAGAAAGTGTCAAAACGTGTTTTTCAGCAGAAATAAACATGTTTCTGCAAGTTTGGTCAACCCCATGTAAGTTATGGGGCAGTAACATCACACTTTTCAAAACGTGTTTTTCAGCCCGAAATAAACACGTTTTTTCAGACAGCTGAATCTACTTGTAACAGCAAGGCTCAGAAGTGCCAACACACTCAGCCCTTAACCCCAGTGTGCAGGAAGGGTCAAAACGTGTTTTTCAGCAGAAATAAACATGTTTCTGCAAGTTTGGTCAACCCCATGTAAGTTATGGGGCAGTAACATCACACTTTTCAAAACGTGTTTTTCAGCCCGAAATAAACGCGTTTTTTCAGGCAACTGAATCTCCTTGTAACAGCAAGGTTCAGAAGAGCCCACACACTCAGCCCTTAACCCCAGTGTACAGAAAGTGTCAAAACGTGTTTTTCAGCAGAAATAAACATGTTTCTGCAAGTTTGGTCAACCCCATGTAAGTTATGGGGCAGTAACATCACACTTTTCAAAACGTGTTTTTCAGCCCGAAATAAACACGTTTTTTCAGACAGCTGAATCTACTTGTAACAGCAAGGCTCAGAAGTGCCAACACACTCAGCCCTTAACCCCAGTGTGCAGAAAGGGTCAAAACGTGTTTTTCAGCAGAAATAAACATGTTTCTGCAAGTTTGGTCAACCCCATGTAAGTTATGGGGCAGTAACATCACACTTTTCAAAACGTGTTTTTCAGCCCGAAATAAACGCGTTTTTTCAGACAACTGAATCTCCTTGTAACAGCAAGGCTCAGAAGAGCCCACACACTCAGCCCTTAACCCCAGTGTGCAGAAAGTGTCAAAACGTGTTTTTCAGCAGAAATAAACATGTTTCTGCAAGTTTGGTCAACCCCATTTAAGTTATGGGGCAGTAACATCACACTTTTCAAAACGTGTTTTCCAGCCCGAAATAAACGCGTTTTTTCAGGCAACTGAATCTCCTTGTAACAGCAAGGCTCAGAAGAGCCCACACACTCAGCCCTTAACCCCAGTGTACAGAAAGTGTCAAAACGTGTTTTTCAGCAGAAATAAACATGTTTCTGCAAGTTTGGTCAACCCCATGTAAGTTATGGGGCAGTAACATCACAGTTTTCAAAACGTGTTTTTCAGCCCGAAATAAACTCGTTTTTTCAGACAGCTGAATCTACTTGTAACAGCAAGGCTCAGAAGAGCCAACACACTCAGCCCTTAACCCCAGTGTGCAGAAAGGGTCAAAACGTGTTTTTCAGCAGAAATAAACATGTTTCTGCAAGTTTGGTCAACCCCATGTAAGTTATGGGGCAGTAACATCACACTTTTCAAAACGTGTTTTTCAGCCCGAAATAAACGCGTTTTTTCAGACAACTGAATCTACTTGTAACAGCAAGGCTCAGAAGTGCCCACACACTCAGCCCTTAACCCCAGTGTACAGAAAGTGTCAAAACGTGTTTTTCAGCAGAAATAAACATGTTTCTGCAAGTTTGGTCAACCCCATGTAAGTTATGGGGCAGTAACATCACACTTTTCAAAACGTGTTTTTCAGCCCGAAATAAACGCGTTTTTTCAGACAACTGAATCTCCTTGTAACAGCAAGGCTCAGAAGAGCCCACACACTCAGCCCTTAACCCCAGTGTACAGAAAGGGTCAAAACGTGTTTTTCAGCAGAAATAAACATGTTTCTGCAAGTTTGGTCAACCCCATGTAAGTTATGGGGCAGTAACATCACACTTTTCAAAACGTGTTTTTCAGCCCGAAATAAACACGTTTTTTCAGACAGCTGAATCTATTTGTAACAGCAAGGCTCAGAAGTGCCAACACACTCAGCCCTTAACCCCAGTGTGCAGAAAGGGTCAAAACGTGTTTTTCAGCAGAAATAAACATGTTTCTGCAAGTTTGGTCAACCCCATGTAAGTTATGGGGCAGTAAAATCACACTTTTCAAAACGTGTTTTTCAGCCCGAAATAAACGCGTTTTTTCAGGCAACTGAATCTCCTTGTAACAGCAAGGCTCAGAAGAGCCCACACACTCAGCCCTTAACCCCAGTGTACAGAAAGTGTCAAAACGTGTTTTTCAGCAGAAATAAACATGTTTCTGCAAGTTTGGTCAACCCCATGTAAGTTATGGGGCAGTAACATCACACTTTTCAAAACGTGTTTTTCAGCCCGAAATAAACGCGTTTTTTCAGACAACTGAATCTACTTGTAACAGCAAGGCTCAGAAGTGCCCACACACTCAGCCCTTAACCCCAGTGTACAGAAAGTGTCAAAACGTGTTTTTCAGCAGAAATAAACATGTTTCTGCAAGTTTGGTCAACCCCATGTAAGTTATGGGGCAGTAACATCACACTTTTCAAAACGTGTTTTTCAGCCCGAAATAAACGCGTTTTTTCAGACAACTGAATCTCCTTGTAACAGCAAGGCTCAGAAGAGCCCACACACTCAGCCCTTAACCCCAGTGTACAGAAAGGGTCAAAACGTGTTTTTCAGCAGAAATAAACATGTTTCTGCAAGTTTGGTCAACCCCATGTAAGTTATGGGGCAGTAACATCACACTTTTCAAAACGTGTTTTTCAGCCCGAAATAAACACGTTTTTTCAGACAGCTGAATCTATTTGTAACAGCAAGGCTCAGAAGTGCCAACACACTCAGCCCTTAACCCCAGTGTGCAGAAAGGGTCAAAACGTGTTTTTCAGCAGAAATAAACATGTTTCTGCAAGTTTGGTCAACCCCATGTAAGTTATGGGGCAGTAACATCACACTTTTCAAAACGTGTTTTTCAGCCCGAAATAAACGCGTTTTTTCAGACAGCTGAATCTATTTGTAACAGCAAGGCTCAGAAGTGCCAACACACTCAGCCCTTAACCCCAGTGTGCAGAAAGGGTCAAAACGTGTTTTTCAGCAGAAATAAACATGTTTCTGCAAGTTTGGTCAACCCCATGTAAGTTATGGGGCAGTAACATCACACTTTTCAAAACGTGTTTTTCAGCCCGAAATAAAACACGTTTTTTCAGACGCTGAATCTACTTGTAACAGCAAGGCTCAGAAGTGCCAACACACTCAGCCCTTAACCCCAGTGTGCAGAAAGGGTCAAAACGTGGTTTT
>NW_027167957.1:0-84538 GCF_040954835.1 Lepisosteus oculatus | reverse complement strand
CTTTTCAAAACGTGTTTTTCAGCCCGAAATAAACGCGTTTTTTCAGGCAACTGAATCTACTTGTAACAGCAAGGCTCAGAAGTGCCCACACACTCAGCCCTTAACCCCAGTGTGCAGAAAGGGTCAAAACGTGTTTTTCAGCAGAAATAAACATGTTTCTGCAAGTTTGGTAAACCCCATATAAGTTATGGGGCAGTAACATCACACTTTTCAAAACGTGTTTTTCAGCCCGAAATAAAAGCGTTTTTTTCAGACAACTGAATCTACTTGTAACAGCAAGGCTCAGAAGTGCCCACACACTCAGCCCTTAACCCCAGTGTGCAGAAAGGGTCAAAACGTGTTTTTCAGCAGAAATAACCATGTTTCTGCAAGTTTGGTCAACCCCATGTAAGTTATGGGTCAGTAACATCACACTTTTCAAAACGTGTTTTTCAGCCCGAAATAAACGCGTTTTTTCAGGCAACTGAATCTACTTGTAACAGCAAGGCTCAGAAGTGCCCACACACTCAGCCCTTAACCCCAGTGTGCAGAAAGGGTCAAAACGTGTTTTTCAGCAGAAATAAACATGTTTCTGCAAGTTTGGTCAACCCCATGTAAGTTATGGGTCAGTAACATCACACTTTTCAAAACGTGTTTTTCAGCCCGAAATAAACGCGTTTTTTCAGGCAACTGAATCTACTTGTAACAGCAAGGCTCAGAAGTGCCCACACACTCAGCCCTTAACCCCAGTGTGCAGAAAGGGTCAAAACGTGTTTTTCAGCAGAAATAAACATGTTTCTGCAAGTTTGGTCAACCCCATGTAAGTTATGGGTCAGTAACATCACACTTTTCAAAACGTGTTTTTCAGCCCGAAATAAACGCGTTTTTTCAGACAACTGAATCTACTTGTAACAGCAAGGCTCAGAAGTGCCCACACACTCAGCCCTTAACCCCAGTGTGCAGAAAGGGTCAAAACGTGTTTTTCAGCAGAAATAAACATGTTTCTGCAAGTTTGGTCAACCCCATGTAAGTTATGGGGCAGTAACATCACAGTTTTCAAAACGTGTTTTTCAGCCCGAAATAAACGCGTTTTTTCAGGCAACTGAATCTACTTGTAACAGCAAGGCTCAGAAGTGCCCACACACTCAGCCCTTAACCCCAGTGTGCAGAAAGGGTCAAAACGTGTTTTTCAGCAGAAATAAACATGTTTCTGCAAGTTTGGTCAACCCCATGTAAGTTATGGGGCAGTAACATCACAGTTTTCAAAACGTGTTTTTCAGCCCGAAATAAACGCGTTTTTTCAGGCAACTGAATCTACTTGTAACAGCAAGGCTCAGAAGTGCCCACACACTCAGCCCTTAACCCCAGTGTGCAGAAAGGGTCAAAACGTGTTTTTCAGCAGAAATAAACATGTTTCTGCAAGTTTGGTCAACCCCATGTAAGTTATGGGGCAGTAACATCACAGTTTTCAAAACGTGTTTTTCAGCCCGAAATAAACGCGTTTTTTCAGACAACTGAATCTACTTGTAACAGCAAGGCTCAGAAGTGCCCACACACTCAGCCCTTAACCCCAGTGTGCAGAAAGGGTCAAAACGTGTTTTTCAGCAGAAATAAACATGTTTCTGCAAGTTTGGTCAACCCCATGTAAGTTATGGGGCAGTAACATCACAGTTTTCAAAACGTGTTTTTCAGCCCGAAATAAACGCGTTTTTTCAGACAACTGAATCTACTTGTAACAGCAAGGCTCAGAAGTGCCCACACACTCAGCCCTTAACCCCAGTGTGCAGAAAGGGTCAAAACGTGTTTTTCAGCAGAAATAAACATGTTTCTGCAAGTTTGGTCAACCCCATGTAAGTTATGGGGCAGTAACATCACAGTTTTCAAAACGTGTTTTTCAGCCCGAAATAAACGCGTTTTTTCAGGCAACTGAATCTACTTGTAACAGCAAGGCTCAGAAGTGCCCACACACTCAGCCCTTAACCCCAGTGTGCAGAAAGGGTCAAAACGTGTTTTTCAGCAGAAATAAACATGTTTCTGCAAGTTTGGTCAACCCCATGTAAGTTATGGGTCAGTAACATCACACTTTTCAAAACGTGTTTTTCAGCCCGAAATAAACGCGTTTTTTCAGGCAACTGAATCTACTTGTAACAGCAAGGCTCAGAAGTGCCCACACACTCAGCCCTTAACCCCAGTGTGCAGAAAGGGTCAAAACGTGTTTTTCAGCAGAAATAAACATGTTTCTGCAAGTTTGGTCAACCCCATGTAAGTTATGGGTCAGTAACATCACACTTTTCAAAACGTGTTTTTCAGCCCGAAATAAACGCGTTTTTTCAGGCAACTGAATCTACTTGTAACAGCAAGGCTCAGAAGTGCCCACATTCTCAGCCCTTAACCCCAGTGTGCAGAAAGGGTCAAAACGTGTTTTTCAGCAGAAATAAACATGTTTCTGCAAGTTTGGTCAACCCCATGTAAGTTATGGGGCAGTAACATCACAGTTTTCAAAACGTGTTTTTCAGCCCGAAATAAACGCGTTTTTTCAGACAACTGAATCTACTTGTAACAGCAAGGCTCAGAAGTGCCCACACACTCAGCCCTTAACCCCAGTGTGCAGAAAGGGTCAAAACGTGTTTTTCAGCAGAAATAAACATGTTTCTGCAAGTTTGGTCAACCCCATGTAAGTTATGGGGCAGTAACATCACACTTTTCAAAACGTGTTTTTCAGCCCGAAATAAAAGCGTTTTTTCAGACAACTGAATTTACTTGTAACAGCAAGGCTCAGAAGTGCCCACACACTCAGCCCTTAACCCCAGTGTGCAGAAAGGGTCAAAACGTGTTTTTCAGCAGAAATAAACATGTTTCTGCAAGTTTGGTCAACCCCATGTAAGTTATGGGGCAGTAACATCACACTTTTCAAAACGTGTTTTTCAGCCCGAAATAAACGCGTTTTTTCAGGCAACTGAATCTACTTGTAACAGCAAGGCTCAGAAGTGCCCACACACTCAGCCCTTAACCCCAGTGTGCAGAAAGGGTCAAAACGTGTTTTTCAGCAGAAATAAACATGTTTCTGCAAGTTTGGTCAACCCCATGTAAGTTATGGGTCAGTAACATCACACTTTTCAAAACGTGTTTTTCAGACCGAAATAAACGCGTTTTTTCAGGCAACTGAATCTACTTGTAACAGCAAGGCTCAGAAGTGCCCACATTCTCAGCCCTTAACCCCAGTGTGCAGAAAGGGTCAAAACGTGTTTTTCAGCAGAAATAAACATGTTTCTGCAAGTTTGGTCAACCCCATGTAAGTTATGGGGCAGTAACATCACAGTTTTCAAAACGTGTTTTTCAGCCCGAAATAAACGCGTTTTTTCAGACAACTGAATCTACTTGTAACAGCAAGGCTCAGAAGTGCCCACACACTCAGCCCTTAACCCCAGTGTGCAGAAAGGGTCAAAACGTGTTTTTCAGCAGAAATAAACATGTTTCTGCAAGTTTGGTCAACCCCATGTAAGTTATGGGGCAGTAACATCACACTTTTCAAAACGTGTTTTTCAGCCCGAAATAAAAGCGTTTTTTCAGACAACTGAATTTACTTGTAACAGCAAGGCTCAGAAGTGCCCACACACTCAGCCCTTAACCCCAGTGTGCAGAAAGGGTCAAAACGTGTTTTTCAGCAGAAATAAACATGTTTCTGCAAGTTTGGTCAACCCCATGTAAGTTATGGGGCAGTAACATCACACTTTTCAAAACGTGTTTTTCAGCCCGAAATAAACGCGTTTTTTCAGGCAACTGAATCTACTTGTAACAGCAAGGCTCAGAAGTGCCCACACACTCAGCCCTTAACCCCAGTGTGCAGAAAGGGTCAAAACGTGTTTTTCAGCAGAAATAAACATGTTTCTGCAAGTTTGGTCAACCCCATGTAAGTTATGGGTCAGTAACATCACACTTTTCAAAACGTGTTTTTCAGACCGAAATAAACGCGTTTTTTCAGGCAACTGAATCTACTTGTAACAGCAAGGCTCAGAAGTGCCCACACACTCAGCCCTTAACCCCAGTGTGCAGAAAGGGTCAAAACGTGTTTTTCAGCAGAAATAAACATGTTTCTGCAAGTTTGGTCAACCCCATGTAAGTTATGGGTCAGTAACATCACACTTTTCAAAACGTGTTTTTCAGCCCGAAATAAACGCGTTTTTTCAGGCAACTGAATCTACTTGTAACAGCAAGGCTCAGAAGTGCCCACACACTCAGCCCTTAACCCCAGTGTGCAGAAAGGGTCAAAACGTGTTTTTCAGCAGAAATAAACATGTTTCTGCAAGTTTGGTCAACCCCATGTAAGTTATGGGTCAGTAACATCACACTTTTCAAAACGTGTTTTTCAGCCCGAAATAAACGCGTTTTTTCAGGCAACTGAATCTACTTGTAACAGCAAGGCTCAGAAGTGCCCACACACTCAGCCCTTAACCCCAGTGTGCAGAAAGGGTCAAAACGTGTTTTTCAGCAGAAATAAACATGTTTCTGCAAGTTTGGTCAACCCCATGTAAGTTATGGGTCAGTAACATCACACTTTTCAAAACGTGTTTTTCAGCCCGAAATAAACGCGTTTTTTCAGGCAACTGAATCTACTTGTAACAGCAAGGCTCAGAAGTGCCCACACACTCAGCCCTTAATCCCAGTGTGCAGAAAGGGTCAAAACGTGTTTTTCAGCAGAAATAAACATGTTTCTGCAAGTTTGGTCAACCCCATGTAAGTTATGGGGCAGTAACATCACAGTTTTCAAAACGTGTTTTTCAGCCCGAAATAAACGCGTTTTTTCAGACAACTGAATCTACTTGTAACAGCAAGGCTCAGAAGTGCCCACACACTCAGCCCTTAACCCCAGTGTGCAGAAAGGGTCAAAACGTGTTTTTCAGCAGAAATAAACATGTTTCTGCAAGTTTGGTCAACCCCATGTAAGTTATGGGGCAGTAACATCACAGTTTTCAAAACGTGTTTTTCAGCCCGAAATAAACGCGTTTTTTCAGACAACTGAATCTACTTGTAACAGCAAGGCTCAGAAGTGCCCACACACTCAGCCCTTAACCCCAGTGTGCAGAAAGGGTCAAAACGTGTTTTTCAGCAGAAATAAACATGTTTCTGCAAGTTTGGTCAACCCCATGTAAGTTATGGGGCAGTAACATCACACTTTTCAAAACGTGTTTTTCAGCCCGAAATAAACGCGTTTTTTCAGACAACTGAATCTCCTTGTAATAGCAAGGCTCAGAAGTGCCCACACACTCAGTCCTTAACCCCAGTGTGCAGAAAGGGTCAAAAGGTGTTTTTCAGCAGAAATAAACATGTTTCTGCAAGTTTGGTCAACCCCATGTAAGTTATGGGGCAGTAACATCACAGTTTTCAAAACGTGTTTTTCAGCCCGAAATAAACGCGTTTTTTCAGGCAACTGAATCTACTTGTAACAGCAAGGCTCAGAAGTGCCCACACACTCAGCCCTTAACCCCAGTGTGCAGAAAGGGTCAAAACGTGTTTTTCAGCAGAAATAAACATGTTTCTGCAAGTTTGGTCAACCCCATGTAAGTTATGGGGCAGTAACATCACAGTTTTCAAAACGTGTTTTTCAGCCCGAAATAAACGCGTTTTTTCAGGCAACTGAATCTACTTGTAACAGCAAGGCTCAGAAGTGCCCACACACTCAGCCCTTAACCCCAGTGTGCAGAAAGGGTCAAAACGTGTTTTTCAGCAGAAATAAACATGTTTCTGCAAGTTTGGTCAACCCCATGTAAGTTATGGGTCAGTAACATCACACTTTTCAAAACGTGTTTTTCAGCCCGAAATAAACGCGTTTTTTCAGGCAACTGAATCTACTTGTAACAGCAAGGCTCAGAAGTGCCCACACACTCAGCCCTTAACCCCAGTGTGCAGAAAGGGTCAAAAGGTGTTTTTCAGCAGAAATAAACATGTTTCTGCAAGTTTGGTCAACCCCATGTAAGTTATGGGTCAGTAACATCACACTTTTCAAAACGTGTTTTTCAGCCCGAAATAAACGCGTTTTTTCAGGCAACTGAATCTACTTGTAACAGCAAGGCTCAGAAGTGCCCACACACTCAGCCCTTAACCCCAGTGTGCAGAAAGGGTCAAAACGTGTTTTTCAGCAGAAATAAACATGTTTCTGCAAGTTTGGTAAACCCCATATAAGTTATGGGGCAGTAACATCACACTTTTCAAAACGTGTTTTTCAGCCCGAAATAAAAGCGTTTTTTTCAGACAACTGAATCTACTTGTAACAGCAAGGCTCAGAAGTGCCCACACACTCAGCCCTTAACCCCAGTGTGCAGAAAGGGTCAAAACGTGTTTTTCAGCAGAAATAACCATGTTTCTGCAAGTTTGGTCAACCCCATGTAAGTTATGGGTCAGTAACATCACACTTTTCAAAACGTGTTTTTCAGCCCGAAATAAACGCGTTTTTTCAGGCAACTGAATCTACTTGTAACAGCAAGGCTCAGAAGTGCCCACACACTCAGCCCTTAACCCCAGTGTGCAGAAAGGGTCAAAACGTGTTTTTCAGCAGAAATAAACATGTTTCTGCAAGTTTGGTCAACCCCATGTAAGTTATGGGTCAGTAACATCACACTTTTCAAAACGTGTTTTTCAGCCCGAAATAAACGCGTTTTTTCAGGCAACTGAATCTACTTGTAACAGCAAGGCTCAGAAGTGCCCACACACTCAGCCCTTAACCCCAGTGTGCAGAAAGGGTCAAAACGTGTTTTTCAGCAGAAATAAACATGTTTCTGCAAGTTTGGTCAACCCCATGTAAGTTATGGGTCAGTAACATCACACTTTTCAAAACGTGTTTTTCAGCCCGAAATAAACGCGTTTTTTCAGACAACTGAATCTACTTGTAACAGCAAGGCTCAGAAGTGCCCACACACTCAGCCCTTAACCCCAGTGTGCAGAAAGGGTCAAAACGTGTTTTTCAGCAGAAATAAACATGTTTCTGCAAGTTTGGTCAACCCCATGTAAGTTATGGGGCAGTAACATCACAGTTTTCAAAACGTGTTTTTCAGCCCGAAATAAACGCGTTTTTTCAGGCAACTGAATCTACTTGTAACAGCAAGGCTCAGAAGTGCCCACACACTCAGCCCTTAACCCCAGTGTGCAGAAAGGGTCAAAACGTGTTTTTCAGCAGAAATAAACATGTTTCTGCAAGTTTGGTCAACCCCATGTAAGTTATGGGGCAGTAACATCACAGTTTTCAAAACGTGTTTTTCAGCCCGAAATAAACGCGTTTTTTCAGGCAACTGAATCTACTTGTAACAGCAAGGCTCAGAAGTGCCCACACACTCAGCCCTTAACCCCAGTGTGCAGAAAGGGTCAAAACGTGTTTTTCAGCAGAAATAAACATGTTTCTGCAAGTTTGGTCAACCCCATGTAAGTTATGGGGCAGTAACATCACAGTTTTCAAAACGTGTTTTTCAGCCCGAAATAAACGCGTTTTTTCAGACAACTGAATCTACTTGTAACAGCAAGGCTCAGAAGTGCCCACACACTCAGCCCTTAACCCCAGTGTGCAGAAAGGGTCAAAACGTGTTTTTCAGCAGAAATAAACATGTTTCTGCAAGTTTGGTCAACCCCATGTAAGTTATGGGGCAGTAACATCACAGTTTTCAAAACGTGTTTTTCAGCCCGAAATAAACGCGTTTTTTCAGACAACTGAATCTACTTGTAACAGCAAGGCTCAGAAGTGCCCACACACTCAGCCCTTAACCCCAGTGTGCAGAAAGGGTCAAAACGTGTTTTTCAGCAGAAATAAACATGTTTCTGCAAGTTTGGTCAACCCCATGTAAGTTATGGGGCAGTAACATCACAGTTTTCAAAACGTGTTTTTCAGCCCGAAATAAACGCGTTTTTTCAGGCAACTGAATCTACTTGTAACAGCAAGGCTCAGAAGTGCCCACACACTCAGCCCTTAACCCCAGTGTGCAGAAAGGGTCAAAACGTGTTTTTCAGCAGAAATAAACATGTTTCTGCAAGTTTGGTCAACCCCATGTAAGTTATGGGTCAGTAACATCACACTTTTCAAAACGTGTTTTTCAGCCCGAAATAAACGCGTTTTTTCAGGCAACTGAATCTACTTGTAACAGCAAGGCTCAGAAGTGCCCACACACTCAGCCCTTAACCCCAGTGTGCAGAAAGGGTCAAAACGTGTTTTTCAGCAGAAATAAACATGTTTCTGCAAGTTTGGTCAACCCCATGTAAGTTATGGGTCAGTAACATCACACTTTTCAAAACGTGTTTTTCAGCCCGAAATAAACGCGTTTTTTCAGGCAACTGAATCTACTTGTAACAGCAAGGCTCAGAAGTGCCCACATTCTCAGCCCTTAACCCCAGTGTGCAGAAAGGGTCAAAACGTGTTTTTCAGCAGAAATAAACATGTTTCTGCAAGTTTGGTCAACCCCATGTAAGTTATGGGGCAGTAACATCACAGTTTTCAAAACGTGTTTTTCAGCCCGAAATAAACGCGTTTTTTCAGACAACTGAATCTACTTGTAACAGCAAGGCTCAGAAGTGCCCACACACTCAGCCCTTAACCCCAGTGTGCAGAAAGGGTCAAAACGTGTTTTTCAGCAGAAATAAACATGTTTCTGCAAGTTTGGTCAACCCCATGTAAGTTATGGGGCAGTAACATCACACTTTTCAAAACGTGTTTTTCAGCCCGAAATAAAAGCGTTTTTTCAGACAACTGAATTTACTTGTAACAGCAAGGCTCAGAAGTGCCCACACACTCAGCCCTTAACCCCAGTGTGCAGAAAGGGTCAAAACGTGTTTTTCAGCAGAAATAAACATGTTTCTGCAAGTTTGGTCAACCCCATGTAAGTTATGGGGCAGTAACATCACACTTTTCAAAACGTGTTTTTCAGCCCGAAATAAACGCGTTTTTTCAGACAACTGAATCTCCTTGTAATAGCAAGGCTCAGAAGTGCCCACACACTCAGCCCTTAACCCCAGTGTGCAGAAAGGGTCAAAAGGTGTTTTTCAGCAGAAATAAACATCTTTCTGCAAGTTTGGTCAACCCCATGTAAGTTATGGGTCAGTAACATCACACTTTTCAAAACGTGTTTTTCAGCCCGAAATAAACGCGTTTTTTCAGGCAACTGAATCTACTTGTAACAGCAAGGCTCAGAAGTGCCCACACACTCAGCCCTTAACCCCAGTGTGCAGAAAGGGTCAAAACGTGTTTTTCAGCAGAAATAAACATGTTTCTGCAAGTTTGGTCAACCCCATGTAAGTTATGGGGCAGTAACATCACACTTTTCAAAAATTGTTTTTCAGCCCGAAATAAACGCGTTTTTTCAGACAACTGAATCTCCTTGTAATAGCAAGGCTCAGAAGTGCCCACACACTCAGCCCTTAACCCCAGTGTGCAGAAAGGGTCAAAAGGTGTTTTTCAGCAGAAATAAACATGTTTCTGCAAGTTTGGTCAACCCCATGTAAGTTATGGGGCAGTAACATCACAGTTTTCAAAACGTGTTTTTCAGCCCGAAATAAACGCGTTTTTTCAGACAACTGAATCTACTTGTAACAGCAAGGCTCAGAAGTGCCCACACACTCAGCCCTTAACCCCAGTGTGCAGAAAGGGTCAAAACGTGTTTTTCAGCAGAAATAAACATGTTTCTGCAAGTTTGGTCAACCCCATGTAAGTTATGGGGCAGTAACATCACACTTTTCAAAACGTGTTTTTCAGCCCGAAATAAAAGCGTTTTTTCAGACAACTGAATTTACTTGTAACAGCAAGGCTCAGAAGTGCCCACACACTCAGCCCTTAACCCCAGTGTGCAGAAAGGGTCAAAACGTGTTTTTCAGCAGAAATAAACATGTTTCTGCAAGTTTGGTCAACCCCATGTAAGTTATGGGGCAGTAACATCACACTTTTCAAAACGTGTTTTTCAGCCCGAAATAAACGCGTTTTTTCAGACAACTGAATCTCCTTGTAATAGCAAGGCTCAGAAGTGCCCACACACTCAGCCCTTAACCCCAGTGTGCAGAAAGGGTCAAAAGGTGTTTTTCAGCAGAAATAAACATGTTTCTGCAAGTTTGGTCAACCCCATGTAAGTTATGGGGCAGTAACATCACAGTTTTCAAAACGTGTTTTTCAGCCCGAAATAAACGCGTTTTTTCAGGCAACTGAATCTACTTGTAACAGCAAGGCTCAGAAGTGCCCACACACTCAGCCCTTAACCCCAGTGTGCAGAAAGGGTCAAAACGTGTTTTTCAGCAGAAATAAACATGTTTCTGCAAGTTTGGTCAACCCCATGTAAGTTATGGGGCAGTAACATCACAGTTTTCAAAACGTGTTTTTCAGCCCGAAATAAACACGTTTTTTCAGGCAACTGAATCTACTTGTAACAGCAAGGCTCAGAAGTGCCCACACACTCAGCCCTTAACCCCAGTGTGCAGAAAGGGTCAAAACGTGTTTTTCAGCAGAAATAAACATGTTTCTGCAAGTTTGGTCAACCCCATGTAAGTTATGGGGCAGTAACATCACAGTTTTCAAAACGTGTTTTTCAGCCCGAAATAAACGCGTTTTTTCAGGCAACTGAATCTACTTGTAACAGCAAGGCTCAGAAGTGCCCACACACTCAGCCCTTAACCCCAGTGTGCAGAAAGGGTCAAAACGTGTTTTTCAGCAGAAATAAACATGTTTCTGCAAGTTTGGTCAACCCCATGTAAGTTATGGGGCAGTAACATCACAGTTTTCAAAACGTGTTTTTCAGCCCGAAATAAACGCGTTTTTTCAGGCAACTGAATCTACTTGTAACAGCAAGGCTCAGAAGTGCCCACACACTCAGCCCTTAACCCCAGTGTGCAGAAAGGGTCAAAACGTGTTTTTCAGCAGAAATAAACATGTTTCTGCAAGTTTGGTCAACCCCATGTAAGTTATGGGTCAGTAACATCACACTTTTCAAAACGTGTTTTTCAGCCCGAAATAAACGCGTTTTTTCAGGCAACTGAATCTACTTGTAACAGCAAGGCTCAGAAGTGCCCACACACTCAGCCCTTAACCCCAGTGTGCAGAAAGGGTCAAAACGTGTTTTTCAGCAGAAATAAACATGTTTCTGTAAGTTTGGTCAACCCCATGTAAGTTATGGGTCAGTAACATCACACTTTTCAAAACGTGTTTTTCAGCCCGAAATAAACGCGTTTTTTCAGGCAACTGAATCTACTTGTAACAGCAAGGCTCAGAAGTGCCCACACACTCAGCCCTTAACCCCAGTGTGCAGAAAGGGTCAAAACGTGTTTTTCAGCAGAAATAAACATGTTTCTGCAAGTTTGGTAAACCCCATATAAGTTATGGGGCAGTAACATCACACTTTTCAAAACGTGTTTTTCAGCCCGAAATAAAAGCGTTTTTTCAGACAACTGAATCTACTTGTAACAGCAAGGCTCAGAAGTGCCCACACACTCAGCCCTTAACCCCAGTGTGCAGAAAGGGTCAAAACGTGTTTTTCAGCAGAAATAAACATGTTTCTGCAAGTTTGGTCAACCCCATGTAAGTTATGGGGCAGTAACATCACACTTTTCAAAACGTGTTTTTCAGCCCGAAATAAACGCGTTTTTTCAGACAACTGAATCTCCTTGTAATAGCAAGGCTCAGAAGTGCCCACACACTCAGCCCTTAACCCCAGTGTGCAGAAAGGGTCAAAAGGTGTTTTTCAGCAGAAATAAACATGTTTCTGCAAGTTTGGTCAACCCCATGTAAGTTATGGGGCAGTAACATCACAGTTTTCAAAACGTGTTTTTCAGCCCGAAATAAACGCGTTTTTTCAGGCAACTGAATCTACTTATAACAGCAAGGCTCAGAAGTGCCCACACACTCAGCCCTTAACCCCAGTGTGCAGAAAGGGTCAAAACGTGTTTTTCAGCAGAAATAAACATGTTTCTGCAAGTTTGGTCAACCCCATGTAAGTTATGGGGCAGTAACATCACAGTTTTCAAAACGTGTTTTTCAGCCCGAAATAAACGCGTTTTTTCAGGCAACTGAATCTACTTGTAACAGCAAGGCTCAGAAGTGCCCACACACTCAGCCCTTAACCCCAGTGTGCAGAAAGGGTCAAAACGTGTTTTTCAGCAGAAATAACCATGTTTCTGCAAGTTTGGTCAACCCCATGTAAGTTATGGGTCAGTAACATCACACTTTTCAAAACGTGTTTTTCAGCCCGAAATAAACGCGTTTTTTCAGGCAACTGAATCTACTTGTAACAGCAAGGCTCAGAAGTGCCCACACACTCAGCCCTTAACCCCAGTGTGCAGAAAGGGTCAAAACGTGTTTTTCAGCAGAAATAAACATGTTTCTGCAAGTTTGGTCAACCCCATGTAAGTTATGGGTCAGTAACATCACACTTTTCAAAACGTGTTTTTCAGCCCGAAATAAACGCGTTTTTTCAGGCAACTGAATCTACTTGTAACAGCAAGGCTCAGAAGTGCCCACACACTCAGCCCTTAACCCCAGTGTGCAGAAAGGGTCAAAACGTGTTTTTCAGCAGAAATAAACATGTTTCTGCAAGTTTGGTCAACCCCATGTAAGTTATGGGTCAGTAACATCACACTTTTCAAAACGTGTTTTTCAGCCCGAAATAAACGCGTTTTTTCAGACAACTGAATCTACTTGTAACAGCAAGGCTCAGAAGTGCCCACACACTCAGCCCTTAACCCCAGTGTGCAGAAAGGGTCAAAACGTGTTTTTCAGCAGAAATAAACATGTTTCTGCAAGTTTGGTCAACCCCATGTAAGTTATGGGGCAGTAACATCACAGTTTTCAAAACGTGTTTTTCAGCCCGAAATAAACGCGTTTTTTCAGGCAACTGAATCTACTTGTAACAGCAAGGCTCAGAAGTGCCCACACACTCAGCCCTTAACCCCAGTGTGCAGAAAGGGTCAAAACGTGTTTTTCAGCAGAAATAAACATGTTTCTGCAAGTTTGGTCAACCCCATGTAAGTTATGGGGCAGTAACATCACAGTTTTCAAAACGTGTTTTTCAGCCCGAAATAAACGCGTTTTTTCAGGCAACTGAATCTACTTGTAACAGCAAGGCTCAGAAGTGCCCACACACTCAGCCCTTAACCCCAGTGTGCAGAAAGGGTCAAAACGTGTTTTTCAGCAGAAATAAACATGTTTCTGCAAGTTTGGTCAACCCCATGTAAGTTATGGGGCAGTAACATCACAGTTTTCAAAACGTGTTTTTCAGCCCGAAATAAACGCGTTTTTTCAGACAACTGAATCTACTTGTAACAGCAAGGCTCAGAAGTGCCCACACACTCAGCCCTTAACCCCAGTGTGCAGAAAGGGTCAAAACGTGTTTTTCAGCAGAAATAAACATGTTTCTGCAAGTTTGGTCAACCCCATGTAAGTTATGGGGCAGTAACATCACAGTTTTCAAAACGTGTTTTTCAGCCCGAAATAAACGCGTTTTTTCAGACAACTGAATCTACTTGTAACAGCAAGGCTCAGAAGTGCCCACACACTCAGCCCTTAACCCCAGTGTGCAGAAAGGGTCAAAACGTGTTTTTCAGCAGAAATAAACATGTTTCTGCAAGTTTGGTCAACCCCATGTAAGTTATGGGGCAGTAACATCACAGTTTTCAAAACGTGTTTTTCAGCCCGAAATAAACGCGTTTTTTCAGGCAACTGAATCTACTTGTAACAGCAAGGCTCAGAAGTGCCCACACACTCAGCCCTTAACCCCAGTGTGCAGAAAGGGTCAAAACGTGTTTTTCAGCAGAAATAAACATGTTTCTGCAAGTTTGGTCAACCCCATGTAAGTTATGGGTCAGTAACATCACACTTTTCAAAACGTGTTTTTCAGCCCGAAATAAACGCGTTTTTTCAGGCAACTGAATCTACTTGTAACAGCAAGGCTCAGAAGTGCCCACACACTCAGCCCTTAACCCCAGTGTGCAGAAAGGGTCAAAACGTGTTTTTCAGCAGAAATAAACATGTTTCTGCAAGTTTGGTCAACCCCATGTAAGTTATGGGTCAGTAACATCACACTTTTCAAAACGTGTTTTTCAGCCCGAAATAAACGCGTTTTTTCAGGCAACTGAATCTACTTGTAACAGCAAGGCTCAGAAGTGCCCACATTCTCAGCCCTTAACCCCAGTGTGCAGAAAGGGTCAAAACGTGTTTTTCAGCAGAAATAAACATGTTTCTGCAAGTTTGGTCAACCCCATGTAAGTTATGGGGCAGTAACATCACAGTTTTCAAAACGTGTTTTTCAGCCCGAAATAAACGCGTTTTTTCAGACAACTGAATCTACTTGTAACAGCAAGGCTCAGAAGTGCCCACACACTCAGCCCTTAACCCCAGTGTGCAGAAAGGGTCAAAACGTGTTTTTCAGCAGAAATAAACATGTTTCTGCAAGTTTGGTCAACCCCATGTAAGTTATGGGGCAGTAACATCACACTTTTCAAAACGTGTTTTTCAGCCCGAAATAAAAGCGTTTTTTCAGACAACTGAATTTACTTGTAACAGCAAGGCTCAGAAGTGCCCACACACTCAGCCCTTAACCCCAGTGTGCAGAAAGGGTCAAAACGTGTTTTTCAGCAGAAATAAACATGTTTCTGCAAGTTTGGTCAACCCCATGTAAGTTATGGGGCAGTAACATCACACTTTTCAAAACGTGTTTTTCAGCCCGAAATAAACGCGTTTTTTCAGACAACTGAATCTCCTTGTAATAGCAAGGCTCAGAAGTGCCCACACACTCAGCCCTTAACCCCAGTGTGCAGAAAGGGTCAAAAGGTGTTTTTCAGCAGAAATAAACATCTTTCTGCAAGTTTGGTCAACCCCATGTAAGTTATGGGTCAGTAACATCACACTTTTCAAAACGTGTTTTTCAGCCCGAAATAAACGCGTTTTTTCAGGCAACTGAATCTACTTGTAACAGCAAGGCTCAGAAGTGCCCACACACTCAGCCCTTAACCCCAGTGTGCAGAAAGGGTCAAAACGTGTTTTTCAGCAGAAATAAACATGTTTCTGCAAGTTTGGTCAACCCCATGTAAGTTATGGGGCAGTAACATCACACTTTTCAAAAATTGTTTTTCAGCCCGAAATAAACGCGTTTTTTCAGACAACTGAATCTCCTTGTAATAGCAAGGCTCAGAAGTGCCCACACACTCAGCCCTTAACCCCAGTGTGCAGAAAGGGTCAAAAGGTGTTTTTCAGCAGAAATAAACATGTTTCTGCAAGTTTGGTCAACCCCATGTAAGTTATGGGGCAGTAACATCACAGTTTTCAAAACGTGTTTTTCAGCCCGAAATAAACGCGTTTTTTCAGACAACTGAATCTACTTGTAACAGCAAGGCTCAGAAGTGCCCACACACTCAGCCCTTAACCCCAGTGTGCAGAAAGGGTCAAAACGTGTTTTTCAGCAGAAATAAACATGTTTCTGCAAGTTTGGTCAACCCCATGTAAGTTATGGGGCAGTAACATCACACTTTTCAAAACGTGTTTTTCAGCCCGAAATAAAAGCGTTTTTTCAGACAACTGAATTTACTTGTAACAGCAAGGCTCAGAAGTGCCCACACACTCAGCCCTTAACCCCAGTGTGCAGAAAGGGTCAAAACGTGTTTTTCAGCAGAAATAAACATGTTTCTGCAAGTTTGGTCAACCCCATGTAAGTTATGGGGCAGTAACATCACACTTTTCAAAACGTGTTTTTCAGCCCGAAATAAACGCGTTTTTTCAGACAACTGAATCTCCTTGTAATAGCAAGGCTCAGAAGTGCCCACACACTCAGCCCTTAACCCCAGTGTGCAGAAAGGGTCAAAAGGTGTTTTTCAGCAGAAATAAACATGTTTCTGCAAGTTTGGTCAACCCCATGTAAGTTATGGGGCAGTAACATCACAGTTTTCAAAACGTGTTTTTCAGCCCGAAATAAACGCGTTTTTTCAGGCAACTGAATCTACTTGTAACAGCAAGGCTCAGAAGTGCCCACACACTCAGCCCTTAACCCCAGTGTGCAGAAAGGGTCAAAACGTGTTTTTCAGCAGAAATAAACATGTTTCTGCAAGTTTGGTCAACCCCATGTAAGTTATGGGGCAGTAACATCACAGTTTTCAAAACGTGTTTTTCAGCCCGAAATAAACACGTTTTTTCAGGCAACTGAATCTACTTGTAACAGCAAGGCTCAGAAGTGCCCACACACTCAGCCCTTAACCCCAGTGTGCAGAAAGGGTCAAAACGTGTTTTTCAGCAGAAATAAACATGTTTCTGCAAGTTTGGTCAACCCCATGTAAGTTATGGGGCAGTAACATCACAGTTTTCAAAACGTGTTTTTCAGCCCGAAATAAACGCGTTTTTTCAGGCAACTGAATCTACTTGTAACAGCAAGGCTCAGAAGTGCCCACACACTCAGCCCTTAACCCCAGTGTGCAGAAAGGGTCAAAACGTGTTTTTCAGCAGAAATAAACATGTTTCTGCAAGTTTGGTCAACCCCATGTAAGTTATGGGTCAGTAACATCACACTTTTCAAAACGTGTTTTTCAGCCCGAAATAAACGCGTTTTTTCAGGCAACTGAATCTACTTGTAACAGCAAGGCTCAGAAGTGCCCACACACTCAGCCCTTAACCCCAGTGTGCAGAAAGGGTCAAAACGTGTTTTTCAGCAGAAATAAACATGTTTCTGCAAGTTTGGTCAACCCCATGTAAGTTATGGGTCAGTAACATCACACTTTTCAAAACGTGTTTTTCAGCCCGAAATAAACGCGTTTTTTCAGGCAACTGAATCTACTTGTAACAGCAAGGCTCAGAAGTGCCCACACACTCAGCCCTTAACCCCAGTGTGCAGAAAGGGTCAAAACGTGTTTTTCAGCAGAAATAAACATGTTTCTGCAAGTTTGGTCAACCCCATGTAAGTTATGGGTCAGTAACATCACACTTTTCAAAACGTGTTTTTCAGCCCGAAATAAACGCGTTTTTTCAGACAACTGAATCTACTTGTAACAGCAAGGCTCAGAAGTGCCCACACACTCAGCCCTTAACCCCAGTGTGCAGAAAGGGTCAAAACGTGTTTTTCAGCAGAAATAAACATGTTTCTGCAAGTTTGGTCAACCCCATGTAAGTTATGGGGCAGTAACATCACAGTTTTCAAAACGTGTTTTTCAGCCCGAAATAAACGCGTTTTTTCAGGCAACTGAATCTACTTGTAACAGCAAGGCTCAGAAGTGCCCACACACTCAGCCCTTAACCCCAGTGTGCAGAAAGGGTCAAAACGTGTTTTTCAGCAGAAATAAACATGTTTCTGCAAGTTTGGTCAACCCCATGTAAGTTATGGGGCAGTAACATCACAGTTTTCAAAACGTGTTTTTCAGCCCGAAATAAACGCGTTTTTTCAGGCAACTGAATCTACTTGTAACAGCAAGGCTCAGAAGTGCCCACACACTCAGCCCTTAACCCCAGTGTGCAGAAAGGGTCAAAACGTGTTTTTCAGCAGAAATAAACATGTTTCTGCAAGTTTGGTCAACCCCATGTAAGTTATGGGGCAGTAACATCACAGTTTTCAAAACGTGTTTTTCAGCCCGAAATAAACGCGTTTTTTCAGACAACTGAATCTACTTGTAACAGCAAGGCTCAGAAGTGCCCACACACTCAGCCCTTAACCCCAGTGTGCAGAAAGGGTCAAAACGTGTTTTTCAGCAGAAATAAACATGTTTCTGCAAGTTTGGTCAACCCCATGTAAGTTATGGGGCAGTAACATCACAGTTTTCAAAACGTGTTTTTCAGCCCGAAATAAACGCGTTTTTTCAGACAACTGAATCTACTTGTAACAGCAAGGCTCAGAAGTGCCCACACACTCAGCCCTTAACCCCAGTGTGCAGAAAGGGTCAAAACGTGTTTTTCAGCAGAAATAAACATGTTTCTGCAAGTTTGGTCAACCCCATGTAAGTTATGGGGCAGTAACATCACAGTTTTCAAAACGTGTTTTTCAGCCCGAAATAAACGCGTTTTTTCAGGCAACTGAATCTACTTGTAACAGCAAGGCTCAGAAGTGCCCACACACTCAGCCCTTAACCCCAGTGTGCAGAAAGGGTCAAAACGTGTTTTTCAGCAGAAATAAACATGTTTCTGCAAGTTTGGTCAACCCCATGTAAGTTATGGGTCAGTAACATCACACTTTTCAAAACGTGTTTTTCAGCCCGAAATAAACGCGTTTTTTCAGGCAACTGAATCTACTTGTAACAGCAAGGCTCAGAAGTGCCCACACACTCAGCCCTTAACCCCAGTGTGCAGAAAGGGTCAAAACGTGTTTTTCAGCAGAAATAAACATGTTTCTGCAAGTTTGGTCAACCCCATGTAAGTTATGGGTCAGTAACATCACACTTTTCAAAACGTGTTTTTCAGCCCGAAATAAACGCGTTTTTTCAGGCAACTGAATCTACTTGTAACAGCAAGGCTCAGAAGTGCCCACATTCTCAGCCCTTAACCCCAGTGTGCAGAAAGGGTCAAAACGTGTTTTTCAGCAGAAATAAACATGTTTCTGCAAGTTTGGTCAACCCCATGTAAGTTATGGGGCAGTAACATCACAGTTTTCAAAACGTGTTTTTCAGCCCGAAATAAACGCGTTTTTTCAGACAACTGAATCTACTTGTAACAGCAAGGCTCAGAAGTGCCCACACACTCAGCCCTTAACCCCAGTGTGCAGAAAGGGTCAAAACGTGTTTTTCAGCAGAAATAAACATGTTTCTGCAAGTTTGGTCAACCCCATGTAAGTTATGGGGCAGTAACATCACACTTTTCAAAACGTGTTTTTCAGCCCGAAATAAAAGCGTTTTTTCAGACAACTGAATTTACTTGTAACAGCAAGGCTCAGAAGTGCCCACACACTCAGCCCTTAACCCCAGTGTGCAGAAAGGGTCAAAACGTGTTTTTCAGCAGAAATAAACATGTTTCTGCAAGTTTGGTCAACCCCATGTAAGTTATGGGGCAGTAACATCACACTTTTCAAAACGTGTTTTTCAGCCCGAAATAAACGCGTTTTTTCAGACAACTGAATCTCCTTGTAATAGCAAGGCTCAGAAGTGCCCACACACTCAGCCCTTAACCCCAGTGTGCAGAAAGGGTCAAAAGGTGTTTTTCAGCAGAAATAAACATCTTTCTGCAAGTTTGGTCAACCCCATGTAAGTTATGGGTCAGTAACATCACACTTTTCAAAACGTGTTTTTCAGCCCGAAATAAACGCGTTTTTTCAGGCAACTGAATCTACTTGTAACAGCAAGGCTCAGAAGTGCCCACACACTCAGCCCTTAACCCCAGTGTGCAGAAAGGGTCAAAACGTGTTTTTCAGCAGAAATAAACATGTTTCTGCAAGTTTGGTCAACCCCATGTAAGTTATGGGGCAGTAACATCACACTTTTCAAAAATTGTTTTTCAGCCCGAAATAAACGCGTTTTTTCAGACAACTGAATCTCCTTGTAATAGCAAGGCTCAGAAGTGCCCACACACTCAGCCCTTAACCCCAGTGTGCAGAAAGGGTCAAAAGGTGTTTTTCAGCAGAAATAAACATGTTTCTGCAAGTTTGGTCAACCCCATGTAAGTTATGGGGCAGTAACATCACAGTTTTCAAAACGTGTTTTTCAGCCCGAAATAAACGCGTTTTTTCAGACAACTGAATCTACTTGTAACAGCAAGGCTCAGAAGTGCCCACACACTCAGCCCTTAACCCCAGTGTGCAGAAAGGGTCAAAACGTGTTTTTCAGCAGAAATAAACATGTTTCTGCAAGTTTGGTCAACCCCATGTAAGTTATGGGGCAGTAACATCACACTTTTCAAAACGTGTTTTTCAGCCCGAAATAAAAGCGTTTTTTCAGACAACTGAATTTACTTGTAACAGCAAGGCTCAGAAGTGCCCACACACTCAGCCCTTAACCCCAGTGTGCAGAAAGGGTCAAAACGTGTTTTTCAGCAGAAATAAACATGTTTCTGCAAGTTTGGTCAACCCCATGTAAGTTATGGGGCAGTAACATCACACTTTTCAAAACGTGTTTTTCAGCCCGAAATAAACGCGTTTTTTCAGACAACTGAATCTCCTTGTAATAGCAAGGCTCAGAAGTGCCCACACACTCAGCCCTTAACCCCAGTGTGCAGAAAGGGTCAAAAGGTGTTTTTCAGCAGAAATAAACATGTTTCTGCAAGTTTGGTCAACCCCATGTAAGTTATGGGGCAGTAACATCACAGTTTTCAAAACGTGTTTTTCAGCCCGAAATAAACGCGTTTTTTCAGGCAACTGAATCTACTTGTAACAGCAAGGCTCAGAAGTGCCCACACACTCAGCCCTTAACCCCAGTGTGCAGAAAGGGTCAAAACGTGTTTTTCAGCAGAAATAAACATGTTTCTGCAAGTTTGGTCAACCCCATGTAAGTTATGGGGCAGTAACATCACAGTTTTCAAAACGTGTTTTTCAGCCCGAAATAAACACGTTTTTTCAGGCAACTGAATCTACTTGTAACAGCAAGGCTCAGAAGTGCCCACACACTCAGCCCTTAACCCCAGTGTGCAGAAAGGGTCAAAACGTGTTTTTCAGCAGAAATAAACATGTTTCTGCAAGTTTGGTCAACCCCATGTAAGTTATGGGGCAGTAACATCACAGTTTTCAAAACGTGTTTTTCAGCCCGAAATAAACGCGTTTTTTCAGGCAACTGAATCTACTTGTAACAGCAAGGCTCAGAAGTGCCCACACACTCAGCCCTTAACCCCAGTGTGCAGAAAGGGTCAAAACGTGTTTTTCAGCAGAAATAAACATGTTTCTGCAAGTTTGGTCAACCCCATGTAAGTTATGGGGCAGTAACATCACAGTTTTCAAAACGTGTTTTTCAGCCCGAAATAAACGCGTTTTTTCAGGCAACTGAATCTACTTGTAACAGCAAGGCTCAGAAGTGCCCACACACTCAGCCCTTAACCCCAGTGTGCAGAAAGGGTCAAAACGTGTTTTTCAGCAGAAATAAACATGTTTCTGCAAGTTTGGTCAACCCCATGTAAGTTATGGGTCAGTAACATCACACTTTTCAAAACGTGTTTTTCAGCCCGAAATAAACGCGTTTTTTCAGGCAACTGAATCTACTTGTAACAGCAAGGCTCAGAAGTGCCCACACACTCAGCCCTTAACCCCAGTGTGCAGAAAGGGTCAAAACGTGTTTTTCAGCAGAAATAAACATGTTTCTGTAAGTTTGGTCAACCCCATGTAAGTTATGGGTCAGTAACATCACACTTTTCAAAACGTGTTTTTCAGCCCGAAATAAACGCGTTTTTTCAGGCAACTGAATCTACTTGTAACAGCAAGGCTCAGAAGTGCCCACACACTCAGCCCTTAACCCCAGTGTGCAGAAAGGGTCAAAACGTGTTTTTCAGCAGAAATAAACATGTTTCTGCAAGTTTGGTAAACCCCATATAAGTTATGGGGCAGTAACATCACACTTTTCAAAACGTGTTTTTCAGCCCGAAATAAAAGCGTTTTTTCAGACAACTGAATCTACTTGTAACAGCAAGGCTCAGAAGTGCCCACACACTCAGCCCTTAACCCCAGTGTGCAGAAAGGGTCAAAACGTGTTTTTCAGCAGAAATAAACATGTTTCTGCAAGTTTGGTCAACCCCATGTAAGTTATGGGGCAGTAACATCACACTTTTCAAAACGTGTTTTTCAGCCCGAAATAAACGCGTTTTTTCAGACAACTGAATCTCCTTGTAATAGCAAGGCTCAGAAGTGCCCACACACTCAGCCCTTAACCCCAGTGTGCAGAAAGGGTCAAAAGGTGTTTTTCAGCAGAAATAAACATGTTTCTGCAAGTTTGGTCAACCCCATGTAAGTTATGGGGCAGTAACATCACAGTTTTCAAAACGTGTTTTTCAGCCCGAAATAAACGCGTTTTTTCAGGCAACTGAATCTACTTATAACAGCAAGGCTCAGAAGTGCCCACACACTCAGCCCTTAACCCCAGTGTGCAGAAAGGGTCAAAACGTGTTTTTCAGCAGAAATAAACATGTTTCTGCAAGTTTGGTCAACCCCATGTAAGTTATGGGGCAGTAACATCACAGTTTTCAAAACGTGTTTTTCAGCCCGAAATAAACGCGTTTTTTCAGGCAACTGAATCTACTTGTAACAGCAAGGCTCAGAAGTGCCCACACACTCAGCCCTTAACCCCAGTGTGCAGAAAGGGTCAAAACGTGTTTTTCAGCAGAAATAAACATGTTTCTGCAAGTTTGGTCAACCCCATGTAAGTTATGGGGCAGTAACATCACACTTTTCAAAAATTGTTTTTCAGCCCGAAATAAACGCGTTTTTTCAGACAACTGAATCTCCTTGTAATAGCAAGGCTCAGAAGTGCCCACACACTCAGCCCTTAACCCCAGTGTGCAGAAAGGGTCAAAAGGTGTTTTTCAGCAGAAATAAACATGTTTCTGCAAGTTTGGTCAACCCCATGTAAGTTATGGGGCAGTAACATCACAGTTTTCAAAACGTGTTTTTCAGCCCGAAATAAACGCGTTTTTTCAGACAACTGAATCTACTTGTAACAGCAAGGCTCAGAAGTGCCCACACACTCAGCCCTTAACCCCAGTGTGCAGAAAGGGTCAAAACGTGTTTTTCAGCAGAAATAAACATGTTTCTGCAAGTTTGGTCAACCCCATGTAAGTTATGGGGCAGTAACATCACACTTTTCAAAACGTGTTTTTCAGCCCGAAATAAAAGCGTTTTTTCAGACAACTGAATTTACTTGTAACAGCAAGGCTCAGAAGTGCCCACACACTCAGCCCTTAACCCCAGTGTGCAGAAAGGGTCAAAACGTGTTTTTCAGCAGAAATAAACATGTTTCTGCAAGTTTGGTCAACCCCATGTAAGTTATGGGGCAGTAACATCACAGTTTTCAAAACGTGTTTTTCAGCCCGAAATAAACACGTTTTTTCAGGCAACTGAATCTCCTTGTAATAGCAAGGCTCAGAAGTGCCCACACACTCAGCCCTTAACCCCAGTGTGCAGAAAGGGTCAAAACGTGTTTTTCAGCAGAAATAAACATGTTTCTGCAAGTTTGGTCAACCCCATGTAAGTTATGGGGCAGTAACATCACAGTTTTCAAAACGTGTTTTTCAGCCCGAAATAAACGCGTTTTTTCAGGCAACTGAATCTACTTGTAACAGCAAGGCTCAGAAGTGCCCACACACTCAGCCCTTAACCCCAGTGTGCAGAAAGGGTCAAAACGTGTTTTTCAGCAGAAATAAACATGTTTCTGCAAGTTTGGTCAACCCCATGTAAGTTATGGGGCAGTAACATCACAGTTTTCAAAACGTGTTTTTCAGCCCGAAATAAACGCGTTTTTTCAGGCAACTGAATCTACTTGTAACAGCAAGGCTCAGAAGTGCCCACACACTCAGCCCTTAACCCCAGTGTGCAGAAAGGGTCAAAACGTGTTTTTCAGCAGAAATAAACATGTTTCTGCAAGTTTGGTCAACCCCATGTAAGTTATGGGTCAGTAACATCACACTTTTCAAAACGTGTTTTTCAGCCCGAAATAAACGCGTTTTTTCAGGCAACTGAATCTACTTGTAACAGCAAGGCTCAGAAGTGCCCACACACTCAGCCCTTAACCCCAGTGTGCAGAAAGGGTCAAAACGTGTTTTTCAGCAGAAATAAACATGTTTCTGTAAGTTTGGTCAACCCCATGTAAGTTATGGGGCAGTAACATCACACTTTTCAAAACGTGTTTTTCAGCCCGAAATAAACGCGTTTTTTCAGGCAACTGAATCTACTTGTAACAGCAAGGCTCAGAAGTGCCCACACACTCAGCCCTTAACCCCAGTGTGCAGAAAGGGTCAAAACGTGTTTTTCAGCAGAAATAAACATGTTTCTGCAAGTTTGGTAAACCCCATATAAGTTATGGGGCAGTAACATCACACTTTTCAAAACGTGTTTTTCAGCCCGAAATAAAAGCGTTTTTTCAGACAACTGAATCTACTTGTAACAGCAAGGCTCAGAAGTGCCCACACACTCAGCCCTTAACCCCAGTGTGCAGAAAGGGTCAAAACGTGTTTTTCAGCAGAAATAAACATGTTTCTGCAAGTTTGGTCAACCCCATGTAAGTTATGGGGCAGTAACATCACACTTTTCAAAACGTGTTTTTCAGCCCGAAATAAACGCGTTTTTTCAGACAACTGAATCTCCTTGTAATAGCAAGGCTCAGAAGTGCCCACACACTCAGCCCTTAACCCCAGTGTGCAGAAAGGGTCAAAAGGTGTTTTTCAGCAGAAATAAACATGTTTCTGCAAGTTTGGTCAACCCCATGTAAGTTATGGGGCAGTAACATCACAGTTTTCAAAACGTGTTTTTCAGCCCGAAATAAACGCGTTTTTTCAGGCAACTGAATCTACTTATAACAGCAAGGCTCAGAAGTGCCCACACACTCAGCCCTTAACCCCAGTGTGCAGAAAGGGTCAAAACGTGTTTTTCAGCAGAAATAAACATGTTTCTGCAAGTTTGGTCAACCCCATGTAAGTTATGGGGCAGTAACATCACAGTTTTCAAAACGTGTTTTTCAGCCCGAAATAAACGCGTTTTTTCAGGCAACTGAATCTACTTGTAACAGCAAGGCTCAGAAGTGCCCACACACTCAGCCCTTAACCCCAGTGTGCAGAAAGGGTCAAAACGTGTTTTTCAGCAGAAATAAACATGTTTCTGCAAGTTTGGTCAACCCCATGTAAGTTATGGGTCAGTAACATCACACTTTTCAAAACGTGTTTTTCAGCCCGAAATAAACGCGTTTTTTCAGGCAACTGAATCTACTTGTAACAGCAAGGCTCAGAAGTGCCCACACACTCAGCCCTTAACCCCAGTGTGCAGAAAGGGTCAAAACGTGTTTTTCAGCAGAAATAAACATGTTTCTGCAAGTTTGGTCAACCCCATGTAAGTTATGGGGCAGTAACATCACACTTTTCAAAACGTGTTTTTCAGCCCGAAATAAACGCGTTTTTTCAGACAACTGAATCTCCTTGTAATAGCAAGGCTCAGAAGTGCCCACACACTCAGCCCTTAACCCCAGTGTGCAGAAAGGGTCAAAAGGTGTTTTTCAGCAGAAATAAACATGTTTCTGCAAGTTTGGTCAACCCCATGTAAGTTATGGGGCAGTAACATCACAGTTTTCAAAACGTGTTTTTCAGCCCGAAATAAAAGCGTTTTTTCAGGCAACTGAATCTACTTGTAACAGCAAGGCTCAGAAGTGCCCACACACTCAGCCCTTAACCCCAGTGTGCAGAAAGGGTCAAAACGTGTTTTTCAGCAGAAATAAACATGTTTCTGCAAGTTTGGTCAACCCCATGTAAGTTATGGGGCAGTAACATCACAGTTTTCAAAACGTGTTTTTCAGCCCGAAATAAACGCGTTTTTTCAGGCAACTGAATCTACTTGTAACAGCAAGGCTCAGAAGTGCCCACACACTCAGCCCTTAACCCCAGTGTGCAGAAAGGGTCAAAACGTGTTTTTCAGCAGAAATAAACATGTTTCTGCAAGTTTGGTCAACCCCATGTAAGTTATGGGGCAGTAACATCACAGTTTTCAAAACGTGTTTTTCAGCCCGAAATAAACGCGTTTTTTCAGGCAACTGAATCTACTTGTAACAGCAAGGCTCAGAAGTGCCCACACACTCAGCCCTTAACCCCAGTGTGCAGAAAGGGTCAAAACGTGTTTTTCAGCAGAAATAAACATGTTTCTGCAAGTTTGGTCAACCCCATGTAAGTTATGGGTCAGTAACATCACAGTTTTCAAAACGTTTCAAAACGTGTTTTTCAGCCCGAAATAAACGCGTTTTTTCAGGCAACTGAATCTACTTGTAACAGCAAGGCTCAGAAGTGCCCACACACTCAGCCCTTAACCCCAGTGTGCAGAAAGGGTCAAAACGTGTTTTTCAGCAGAAATAAACATGTTTCTGCAAGTTTGGTCAACCCCATGTAAGTTATGGGTCAGTAACATCACACTTTTCAAAACGTGTTTTTCAGCCCGAAATAAACGCGTTTTTTCAGGCAACTGAATCTACTTGTAACAGCAAGGCTCAGAAGTGCCCACACACTCAGCCCTTAACCCCAGTGTGCAGAAAGGGTCAAAACGTGTTTTTCAGCAGAAATAAACATGTTTCTGCAAGTTTGGTAAACCCCATATAAGTTATGGGGCAGTAACATCACACTTTTCAAAACGTGTTTTTCAGCCCGAAATAAAAGCGTTTTTTCAGACAACTGAATCTACTTGTAACAGCAAGGCTCAGAAGTGCCCACACACTCAGCCCTTAACCCCAGTGTGCAGAAAGGGTCAAAACGTGTTTTTCAGCAGAAATAAACATGTTTCTGCAAGTTTGGTCAACCCCATGTAAGTTATGGGTCAGTAACATCACACTTTTCAAAACGTGTTTTTCAGCCCGAAATAAACGCGTTTTTTCAGGCAACTGAATCTACTTGTAACAGCAAGGCTCAGAAGTGCCCACACACTCAGCCCTTAACCCCAGTGTGCAGAAAGGGTCAAAACGTGTTTTTCAGCAGAAATAAACATGTTTCTGCAAGTTTGGTCAACCCCATGTAAGTTATGGGGCAGTAACATCACAGTTTTCAAAACGTGTTTTTCAGCCCGAAATAAACGCGTTTTTTCAGGCAACTGAATCTACTTGTAACAGCAAGGCTCAGAAGTGCCCACACACTCAGCCCTTAACCCCAGTGTGCAGAAAGGGTCAAAACGTGTTTTTCAGCAGAAATAAACATGTTTCTGCAAGTTTGGTCAACCCCATGTAAGTTATGGGTCAGTAACATCACACTTTTCAAAACGTGTTTTTCAGCCCGAAATAAACGCGTTTTTTTCAGGCAACTGAATCTACTTGTAACAGCAAGGCTCAGAAGTGCCCACACACTCAGCCCTTAACCCCAGTGTGCAGAAAGGGTCAAAACGTGTTTTTCAGCAGAAATAAACATGTTTCTGCAAGTTTGGTCAACCCCATGTAAGTTATGGGGCAGTAACATCACAGTTTTCAAAACGTGTTTTTCAGCCCGAAATAAACGCGTTTTTTCAGACAACTGAATCTACTTGTAACAGCAAGGCTCAGAAGTGCCCACACACTCAGCCCTTAACCCCAGTGTGCAGAAAGGGTCAAAACGTGTTTTTCAGCAGAAATAAACATGTTTCTGCAAGTTTGGTCAACCCCATGTAAGTTATGGGGCAGTAACATCACAGTTTTCAAAACGTGTTTTTCAGCCCGAAATAAACGCGTTTTTTCAGGCAACTGAATCTACTTGTAACAGCAAGGCTCAGAAGTGCCCACACACTCAGCCCTTAACCCCAGTGTGCAGAAAGGGTCAAAACGTGTTTTTCAGCAGAAATAAACATGTTTCTGCAAGTTTGGTCAACCCCATGTAAGTTATGGGGCAGTAACATCACACTTTTCAAAACGTGTTTTTCAGCCCGAAATAAACGCGTTTTTTCAGACAACTGAATCTACTTGTAACAGCAAGGCTCAGAAGTGCCCACACACTCAGCCCTTAACCCAGTGTGCAGAAAGGGGTCAAAACGTGTTTTTCAGCAGAAATAAACATGTTTCTGCAAGTTTGGTCAACCCCATGTAAGTTATGGTGCAGTAACATCACAGTTTTCAAAACGTGTTTTTCAGCCCGAAATAAACGCGTTTTTTCAAACAACTGAATCTACTTGTAACAGCAAGGCTCAGAAGTGCCCACACACTCAGCCCTTAACCCCAGTGTGCAGAAAGGGTCAAAACGTGTTTTTCAGCAGAAATAAACATGTTTCTGCAAGTTTGGTCAACCCCATGTAAGTTATGGGTCAGTAACATCACACTTTTCAAAACGTGTTTTTCAGCCCGAAATAAACGCGTTTTTTCAGGCAACTGAATCTACTTGTAACAGCAAGGCTCAGAAGTGCCCACACACTCAGCCCTTAACCCCCAGTGTGCAGAAAGGGTCAAAAGGTGTTTTTCAGCAGAAATAAACATGTTTCTGCAAGTTTGGTCAACCCCATGTAAGTTATGGGTCAGTAACATCACACTTTTCAAAACGTGTTTTTCAGCCCGAAATAAACGCGTTTTTTCAGGCAACTGAATCTACTTGTAACAGCAAGGCTCAGAAGTGCCCACACACTCAGCCCTTAACCCCAGTGTGCAGAAAGGGTCAAAACGTGTTTTTCAGCAGAAATAAACATGTTTCTGCAAGTTTGGTAAACCCCATGTAAGTTATGGGCAGTAACATCACACTTTTCAAAACGTGTTTTTCAGCCCGAAATAAAAGCGTTTTTTCAGACAACTGAATCTACTTGTAACAGCAAGGCTCAGAAGTGCCCACACACTCAGCCCTTAACCCCAGTGTGCAGAAAGGGTCAAAACGTGTTTTTCAGCAGAAATAAACATGTTTCTGCAAGTTTGGTCAACCCCATGTAAGTTATGGGGCAGTAACATCACACTTTTCAAAACGTGTTTTTCAGCCCGAAATAAACGCGTTTTTTCAGACAACTGAATCTCCTTGTAATAGCAAGGCTCAGAAGTGCCCACACACTCAGCCCTTAACCCCAGTGTGCAGAAAGGGTCAAAAGGTGTTTTTCAGCAGAAATAAACATGTTTCTGCAAGTTTGGTCAACCCCATGTAAGTTATGGGGCAGTAACATCACAGTTTTCAAAACGTGTTTTTCAGCCCGAAATAAACGCGTTTTTTCAGGCAACTGAATCTACTTGTAACAGCAAGGCTCAGAAGTGCCCACACACTCAGCCCTTAACCCCAGTGTGCAGATAGGGTCAAAACGTGTTTTTCAGCAGAAATAAACATGTTTCTGCAAGTTTGGTCAACCCCATGTAAGTTATGGGGCAGTAACATCACAGTTTTCAAAACGTGTTTTTCAGCCCGAAATAAACGCGTTTTTTCAGGCAACTGAATCTACTTGTAACAGCAAGGCTCAGAAGTGCCCACACACTCAGCCCTTAACCCCAGTGTGCAGAAAGGGTCAAAACGTGTTTTTCAGCAGAAATAAACATGTTTCTGCAAGTTTGGTCAACCCCATGTAAGTTATGGGGCAGTAACATCACAGTTTTCAAAACGTGTTTTTCAGCCCGAAATAAACGCGTTTTTTCAGGCAACTGAATCTACTTGTAACAGCAAGGCTCAGAAGTGCCCACACACTCAGCCCTTAACCCCAGTGTGCAGAAAGGGTCAAAACGTGTTTTTCAGCAGAAATAAACATGTTTCTGCAAGTTTGGTCAACCCCATGTAAGTTATGGGGCAGTAACATCACAGTTTTCAAAACGTGTTTTTCAGCCCGAAATAAACGCGTTTTTTCAGGCAACTGAATCTACTTGTAACAGCAAGGCTCAGAAGTGCCCACACACTCAGCCCTTAACCCCAGTGTGCAGAAAGGGTCAAAACGTGTTTTTCAGCAGAAATAAACATGTTTCTGCAAGTTTGGTCAACCCCATGTAAGTTATGGGTCAGTAACATCACACTTTTCAAAACGTGTTTTTCAGCCCGAAATAAACGCGTTTTTTCAGGCAACTGAATCTACTTGTAACAGCAAGGCTCAGAAGTGCCCACACACTCAGCCCTTAACCCCAGTGTGCAGAAAGGGTCAAAACGTGTTTTTCAGCAGAAATAAACATGTTTCTGCAAGTTTGGTCAACCCCATGTAAGTTATGGGGCAGTAACATCACACTTTTCAAAACGTGTTTTTCAGCCCGAAATAAACGCGTTTTTTCAGACAACTGAATCTCCTTGTAATAGCAAGGCTCAGAAGTGCCCACACACTCAGCCCTTAACCCCAGTGTGCAGAAAGGGTCAAAAGGTGTTTTTCAGCAGAAATAAACATGTTTCTGCAAGTTTGGTCAACCCCATGTAAGTTATGGGGCAGTAACATCACAGTTTTCAAAACGTGTTTTTCAGCCCGAAATAAACGCGTTTTTCAGGCAACTGAATCTACTTGTAACAGCAAGGCTCAGAAGTGCCCACACACTCAGCCCTTAACCCCAGTGTGCAGAAAGGGTCAAAACGTGTTTTTCAGCAGAAATAAACATGTTTCTGCAAGTTTGGTCAACCCCATGTAAGTTATGGGGCAGTAACATCACAGTTTTCAAAACGTGTTTTTCAGCCCGAAATAAACGCGTTTTTTCAGGCAACTGAATCTACTTGTAACAGCAAGGCTCAGAAGTGCCCACACACTCAGCCCTTAACCCCAGTGTGCAGAAAGGGTCAAAACGTGTTTTTCAGCAGAAATAAACATGTTTCTGCAAGTTTGGTCAACCCCATGTAAGTTATGGGTCAGTAACATCACACTTTTCAAAACGTGTTTTTCAGCCCGAAATAAACGCGTTTTTTCAGGCAACTGAATCTACTTGTAACAGCAAGGCTCAGAAGTGCCCACACACTCAGCCCTTAACCCCAGTGTGCAGAAAGGGTCAAAACGTGTTTTTCAGCAGAAATAAACATGTTTCTGCAAGTTTGGTCAACCCCCATGTAAGTTATGGGGCAGTAACATCACAGTTTTCAAAACGTGTTTTTCAGCCCGAAATAAACGCGTTTTTTCCAGGCAACTGAATCTACTTATAACAGCAAGGCTCAGAAGTGCCCACACACTCAGCCCTTAACCCCAGTGTGCAGAAAGGGTCAAAACGTGTTTTTCAGCAGAAATAAACATGTTTCTGCAAGTTTGGTCAACCCCATGTAAGTTATGGGGCAGTAACATCACAGTTTTCAAAACGTGTTTTTCAGCCCGAAATAAACGCGTTTTTTCAGGCAACTGAATCTACTTGTAACAGCAAGGCTCAGAAGTGCCCACACACTCAGCCCTTAACCCCAGTGTGCAGAAAGGGTCAAAACGTGTTTTTCAGCAGAAATAAACATGTTTCTGCAAGTTTGGTCAACCCCATGTAAGTTATGGGTCAGTAACATCACACTTTTCAAAACGTGTTTTTCAGCCCGAAATAAACGCGTTTTTTCAGGCAACTGAATCTACTTGTAACAGCAAGGCTCAGAAGTGCCCACACACTCAGCCCTTAACCCCAGTGTGCAGAAAGGGTCAAAACGTGTTTTTCAGCAGAAATAAACATGTTTCTGCAAGTTTGGTCAACCCCATGTAAGTTATGGGGCAGTAACATCACACTTTTCAAAACGTGTTTTTCAGCCCGAAATAAACGCGTTTTTTCAGACAACTGAATCTCCTTGTAATAGCAAGGCTCAGAAGTGCCCACACACTCAGCCCTTAACCCCAGTGTGCAGAAAGGGTCAAAAGGTGTTTTTCAGCAGAAATAAACATGTTTCTGCAAGTTTGGTCAACCCCATGTAAGTTATGGGGCAGTAACATCACAGTTTTCAAAACGTGTTTTTCAGCCCGAAATAAACGCGTTTTTTCAGGCAACTGAATCTACTTATAACAGCAAGGCTCAGAAGTGCCCACACACTCAGCCCTTAACCCCAGTGTGCAGAAAGGGTCAAAACGTGTTTTTCAGCAGAAATAAACATGTTTTTGCAAGTTTGGTCAACCCCATGTAAGTTATGGGTCAGTAACATCACACTTTTCAAAACGTGTTTTTCAGCCCGAAATAAACGCGTTTTTTCAGGCAACTGAATCTACTTGTAACAGCAAGGCTCAGAAGTGCCCACACACTCAGCCCTTAACCCCAGTGTGCAGAAAGGGTCAAAACGTGTTTTTCAGCAGAAATAAACATGTTTCTGCAAGTTTGGTCAACCCCATGTAAGTTATGGGGCAGTAACATCACACTTTTCAAAACGTGTTTTTCAGCCCGAAATAAACGCGTTTTTTCAGACAACTGAATCTCCTTGTAATAGCAAGGCTCAGAAGTGCCCACACACTCAGCCCTTAACCCCAGTGTGCAGAAAGGGTCAAAAGGTGTTTTTCAGCAGAAATAAACATGTTTCTGCAAGTTTGGTCAACCCCATGTAAGTTATGGGGCAGTAACATCACAGTTTTCAAAACGTGTTTTTCAGCCCGAAATAAAAGCGTTTTTTCAGGCAACTGAATCTACTTGTAACAGCAAGGCTCAGAAGTGCCCACACACTCAGCCCTTAACCCCAGTGTGCAGAAAGGGTCAAAACGTGTTTTTCAGCAGAAATAAACATGTTTCTGCAAGTTTGGTCAACCCCATGTAAGTTATGGGGCAGTAACATCACAGTTTTCAAAACGTGTTTTTCAGCCCGAAATAAACGCGTTTTTTCAGGCAACTGAATCTACTTGTAACAGCAAGGCTCAGAAGTGCCCACACACTCAGCCCTTAACCCCAGTGTGCAGAAAGGGTCAAAACGTGTTTTTCAGCAGAAATAAACATGTTTCTGCAAGTTTGGTCAACCCCATGTAAGTTATGGGGCAGTAACATCACAGTTTTCAAAACGTGTTTTTCAGCCCGAAATAAACGCGTTTTTTCAGGCAACTGAATCTACTTGTAACAGCAAGGCTCAGAAGTGCCCACACACTCAGCCCTTAACCCCAGTGTGCAGAAAGGGTCAAAACGTGTTTTTCAGCAGAAATAAACATGTTTCTGCAAGTTTGGTCAACCCCATGTAAGTTATGGGTCAGTAACATCACACTTTTCAAAACGAGTTTTTCAGCCCGAAATAAACGCGTTTTTTCAGGCAACTGAATCTACTTGTAACAGCAAGGCTCAGAAGTGCCCACACACTCAGCCCTTAACCCCAGTGTGCAGAAAGGGTCAAAACGTGTTTTTCAGCAGAAATAAACATGTTTCTGCAAGTTTGGTCAACCCCATGTAAGTTATGGGTCAGTAACATCACACTTTTCAAAACGTGTTTTTCAGCCCGAAATAAACGCGTTTTTTCAGGCAACTGAATCTACTTGTAACAGCAAGGCTCAGAAGTGCCCACACACTCAGCCCTTAACCCCAGTGTGCAGAAAGGGTCAAAACGTGTTTTTCAGCAGAAATAAACATGTTTCTGCAAGTTTGGTAAACCCCATATAAGTTATGGGGCAGTAACATCACACTTTTCAAAACGTGTTTTTCAGCCCGAAATAAAAGCGTTTTTTCAGACAACTGAATCTACTTGTAACAGCAAGGCTCAGAAGTGCCCACACACTCAGCCCTTAACCCCAGTGTGCAGAAAGGGTCAAAACGTGTTTTTCAGCAGAAATAAACATGTTTCTGCAAGTTTGGTCAACCCCATGTAAGTTATGGGTCAGTAACATCACACTTTTCAAAACGTGTTTTTCAGCCCGAAATAAACGCGTTTTTTCAGGCAACTGAATCTACTTGTAACAGCAAGGCTCAGAAGTGCCCACACACTCAGCCCTTAACCCCAGTGTGCAGAAAGGGTCAAAACGTGTTTTTCAGCAGAAATAAACATGTTTCTGCAAGTTTGGTCAACCCCATGTAAGTTATGGGGCAGTAACATCACAGTTTTCAAAACGTGTTTTTCAGCCCGAAATAAACGCGTTTTTTCAGGCAACTGAATCTACTTGTAACAGCAAGGCTCAGAAGTGCCCACACACTCAGCCCTTAACCCCAGTGTGCAGAAAGGGTCAAAACGTGTTTTTCAGCAGAAATAAACATGTTTCTGCAAGTTTGGTCAACCCCATGTAAGTTATGGGTCAGTAACATCACACTTTTCAAAACGTGTTTTTCAGCCCGAAATAAACGCGTTTTTTTCAGGCAACTGAATCTACTTGTAACAGCAAGGCTCAGAAGTGCCCACACACTCAGCCCTTAACCCCAGTGTGCAGAAAGGGTCAAAACGTGTTTTTCAGCAGAAATAAACATGTTTCTGCAAGTTTGGTCAACCCCATGTAAGTTATGGGGCAGTAACATCACAGTTTTCAAAACGTGTTTTTCAGCCCGAAATAAACGCGTTTTTTCAGACAACTGAATCTACTTGTAACAGCAAGGCTCAGAAGTGCCCACACACTCAGCCCTTAACCCCAGTGTGCAGAAAGGGTCAAAACGTGTTTTTCAGCAGAAATAAACATGTTTCTGCAAGTTTGGTCAACCCCATGTAAGTTATGGGGCAGTAACATCACAGTTTTCAAAACGTGTTTTTCAGCCCGAAATAAACGCGTTTTTTCAGGCAACTGAATCTACTTGTAACAGCAAGGCTCAGAAGTGCCCACACACTCAGCCCTTAACCCCAGTGTGCAGAAAGGGTCAAAACGTGTTTTTCAGCAGAAATAAACATGTTTCTGCAAGTTTGGTCAACCCCATGTAAGTTATGGTGCAGTAACATCACAGTTTTCAAAACGTGTTTTTCAGCCCGAAATAAACGCGTTTTTTCAAACAACTGAATCTACTTGTAACAGCAAGGCTCAGAAGTGCCCACACACTCAGCCCTTAACCCCAGTGTGCAGAAAGGGTCAAAACGTGTTTTTCAGCAGAAATAAACATGTTTCTGCAAGTTTGGTCAACCCCATGTAAGTTATGGGTCAGTAACATCACACTTTTCAAAACGTGTTTTTCAGCCCGAAATAAACGCGTTTTTTCAGGCAACTGAATCTACTTGTAACAGCAAGGCTCAGAAGTGCCCACACACTCAGCCCTTAACCCCAGTGTGCAGAAAGGGTCAAAAGGTGTTTTTCAGCAGAAATAAACATGTTTCTGCAAGTTTGGTCAACCCCATGTAAGTTATGGGTCAGTAACATCACACTTTTCAAAACGTGTTTTTCAGCCCGAAATAAACGCGTTTTTTCAGGCAACTGAATCTACTTGTAACAGCAAGGCTCAGAAGTGCCCACACACTCAGCCCTTAACCCCAGTGTGCAGAAAGGGTCAAAACGTGTTTTTCAGCAGAAATAAACATGTTTCTGCAAGTTTGGTAAACCCCATGTAAGTTATGGGGCAGTAACATCACACTTTTCAAAACGTGTTTTTCAGCCCGAAATAAAAGCGTTTTTTCAGACAACTGAATCTACTTGTAACAGCAAGGCTCAGAAGTGCCCACACACTCAGCCCTTAACCCCAGTGTGCAGAAAGGGTCAAAACGTGTTTTTCAGCAGAAATAAACATGTTTCTGCAAGTTTGGTCAACCCCATGTAAGTTATGGGGCAGTAACATCACACTTTTCAAAACGTGTTTTTCAGCCCGAAATAAACGCGTTTTTTCAGGCAACTGAATCTACTTGTAACAGCAAGGCTCAGAAGTGCCCACACACTCAGCCCTTAACCCCAGTGTGCAGAAAGGGTCAAAACGTGTTTTTCAGCAGAAATAAACATGTTTCTGCAAGTTTGGTCAACCCCATGTAAGTTATGGGGCAGTAACATCACAGTTTTCAAAACGTGTTTTTCAGCCCGAAATAAACGCGTTTTTTCAGGCAACTGAATCTACTTGTAACAGCAAGGCTCAGAAGTGCCCACACACTCAGCCCTTAACCCCAGTGTGCAGATAGGGTCAAAACGTGTTTTTCAGCAGAAATAAACATGTTTCTGCAAGTTTGGTCAACCCCATGTAAGTTATGGGGCAGTAACATCACAGTTTTCAAAACGTGTTTTTCAGCCCGAAATAAACGCGTTTTTTCAGGCAACTGAATCTACTTGTAACAGCAAGGCTCAGAAGTGCCCACACACTCAGCCCTTAACCCCAGTGTGCAGAAAGGGTCAAAACGTGTTTTTCAGCAGAAATAAACATGTTTCTGCAAGTTTGGTCAACCCCATGTAAGTTATGGGGCAGTAACATCACAGTTTTCAAAACGTGTTTTTCAGCCCGAAATAAACGCGTTTTTTCAGGCAACTGAATCTACTTGTAACAGCAAGGCTCAGAAGTGCCCACACACTCAGCCCTTAACCCCAGTGTGCAGAAAGGGTCAAAACGTGTTTTTCAGCAGAAATAAACATGTTTCTGCAAGTTTGGTCAACCCCATGTAAGTTATGGGGCAGTAACATCACAGTTTTCAAAACGTGTTTTTCAGCCCGAAATAAACGCGTTTTTTCAGGCAACTGAATCTACTTGTAACAGCAAGGCTCAGAAGTGCCCACACACTCAGCCCTTAACCCCAGTGTGCAGAAAGGGTCAAAACGTGTTTTTCAGCAGAAATAAACATGTTTCTGCAAGTTTGGTCAACCCCATGTAAGTTATGGGTCAGTAACATCACACTTTTCAAAACGTGTTTTTCAGCCCGAAATAAACGCGTTTTTTCAGGCAACTGAATCTACTTGTAACAGCAAGGCTCAGAAGTGCCCACACACTCAGCCCTTAACCCCAGTGTGCAGAAAGGGTCAAAACGTGTTTTTCAGCAGAAATAAACATGTTTCTGCAAGTTTGGTCAACCCCATGTAAGTTATGGGGCAGTAACATCACACTTTTCAAAACGTGTTTTTCAGCCCGAAATAAACGCGTTTTTTCAGACAACTGAATCTCCTTGTAATAGCAAGGCTCAGAAGTGCCCACACACTCAGCCCTTAACCCCAGTGTGCAGAAAGGGTCAAAAGGTGTTTTTCAGCAGAAATAAACATGTTTCTGCAAGTTTGGTCAACCCCATGTAAGTTATGGGGCAGTAACATCACAGTTTTCAAAACGTGTTTTTCAGCCCGAAATAAACGCGTTTTTTCAGGCAACTGAATCTACTTGTAACAGCAAGGCTCAGAAGTGCCCACACACTCAGCCCTTAACCCCAGTGTGCAGAAAGGGTCAAAACGTGTTTTTCAGCAGAAATAAACATGTTTCTGCAAGTTTGGTCAACCCCATGTAAGTTATGGGGCAGTAACATCACAGTTTTCAAAACGTGTTTTTCAGCCCGAAATAAACGCGTTTTTTCAGGCAACTGAATCTACTTGTAACAGCAAGGCTCAGAAGTGCCCACACACTCAGCCCTTAACCCCAGTGTGCAGAAAGGGTCAAAACGTGTTTTTCAGCAGAAATAAACATGTTTCTGCAAGTTTGGTCAACCCCATGTAAGTTATGGGTCAGTAACATCACACTTTTCAAAACGTGTTTTTCAGCCCGAAATAAACGCGTTTTTTCAGGCAACTGAATCTACTTGTAACAGCAAGGCTCAGAAGTGCCCACACACTCAGCCCTTAACCCCAGTGTGCAGAAAGGGTCAAAACGTGTTTTTCAGCAGAAATAAACATGTTTCTGCAAGTTTGGTCAACCCCATGTAAGTTATGGGGCAGTAACATCACAGTTTTCAAAACGTGTTTTTCAGCCCGAAATAAACGCGTTTTTTCAGGCAACTGAATCTACTTGTAACAGCAAGGCTCAGAAGTGCCCACACACTCAGCCCTTAACCCCAGTGTGCAGAAAGGGTCAAAACGTGTTTTTCAGCAGAAATAAACATGTTTCTGCAAGTTTGGTCAACCCCATGTAAGTTATGGGGCAGTAACATCACAGTTTTCAAAACGTGTTTTTCAGCCCGAAATAAACGCGTTTTTTCAGGCAACTGAATCTACTTGTAACAGCAAGGCTCAGAAGTGCCCACACACTCAGCCCTTAACCCCAGTGTGCAGAAAGGGTCAAAACGTGTTTTTCAGCAGAAATAAACATGTTTCTGCAAGTTTGGTCAACCCCATGTAAGTTATGGGGCAGTAACATCACAGTTTTCAAAACGTGTTTTTCAGCCCGAAATAAACGCGTTTTTTCAGGCAACTGAATCTACTTGTAACAGCAAGGCTCAGAAGTGCCCACACACTCAGCCCTTAACCCCAGTGTGCAGAAAGGGTCAAAACGTGTTTTTCAGCAGAAATAAACATGTTTCTGCAAGTTTGGTCAACCCCATGTAAGTTATGGGGCAGTAACATCACAGTTTTCAAAACGTGTTTTTCAGCCCGAAATAAACGCGTTTTTTCAGGCAACTGAATCTACTTGTAACAGCAAGGCTCAGAAGTGCCCACACACTCAGCCCTTAACCCCAGTGTGCAGAAAGGGTCAAAACGTGTTTTTCAGCAGAAATAAACATGTTTCTGCAAGTTTGGTCAACCCCATGTAAGTTATGGGTCAGTAACATCACACTTTTCAAAACGTGTTTTTCAGCCCGAAATAAACGCGTTTTTTCAGGCAACTGAATCTACTTGTAACAGCAAGGCTCAGAAGTGCCCACACACTCAGCCCTTAACCCCAGTGTGCAGAAAGGGTCAAAACGTGTTTTTCAGCAGAAATAAACATGTTTCTGCAAGTTTGGTCAACCCCATGTAAGTTATGGGGCAGTAACATCACACTTTTCAAAACGTGTTTTTCAGCCCGAAATAAACGCGTTTTTTCAGACAACTGAATCTCCTTGTAATAGCAAGGCTCAGAAGTGCCCACACACTCAGCCCTTAACCCCAGTGTGCAGAAAGGGTCAAAAGGTGTTTTTCAGCAGAAATAAACATGTTTCTGCAAGTTTGGTCAACCCCATGTAAGTTATGGGGCAGTAACATCACAGTTTTCAAAACGTGTTTTTCAGCCCGAAATAAACGCGTTTTTTCAGGCAACTGAATCTACTTGTAACAGCAAGGCTCAGAAGTGCCCACACACTCAGCCCTTAACCCCAGTGTGCAGAAAGGGTCAAAACGTGTTTTTCAGCAGAAATAAACATGTTTCTGCAAGTTTGGTCAACCCCATGTAAGTTATGGGGCAGTAACATCACAGTTTTCAAAACGTGTTTTTCAGCCCGAAATAAACGCGTTTTTTCAGGCAACTGAATCTACTTGTAACAGCAAGGCTCAGAAGTGCCCACACACTCAGCCCTTAACCCCAGTGTGCAGAAAGGGTCAAAACGTGTTTTTCAGCAGAAATAAACATGTTTCTGCAAGTTTGGTCAACCCCATGTAAGTTATGGGTCAGTAACATCACACTTTTCAAAACGTGTTTTTCAGCCCGAAATAAACGCGTTTTTTCAGGCAACTGAATCTACTTGTAACAGCAAGGCTCAGAAGTGCCCACACACTCAGCCCTTAACCCCAGTGTGCAGAAAGGGTCAAAACGTGTTTTTCAGCAGAAATAAACATGTTTCTGCAAGTTTGGTCAACCCCATGTAAGTTATGGGGCAGTAACATCACAGTTTTCAAAACGTGTTTTTCAGCCCGAAATAAACGCGTTTTTTCAGGCAACTGAATCTACTTGTAACAGCAAGGCTCAGAAGTGCCCACACACTCAGCCCTTAACCCCAGTGTGCAGAAAGGGTCAAAACGTGTTTTTCAGCAGAAATAAACATGTTTCTGCAAGTTTGGTCAACCCCATGTAAGTTATGGGGCAGTAACATCACAGTTTTCAAAACGTGTTTTTCAGCCCGAAATAAACGCGTTTTTTCAGGCAACTGAATCTACTTGTAACAGCAAGGCTCAGAAGTGCCCACACACTCAGCCCTTAACCCCAGTGTGCAGAAAGGGTCAAAACGTGTTTTTCAGCAGAAATAAACATGTTTCTGCAAGTTTGGTCAACCCCATGTAAGTTATGGGGCAGTAACATCACAGTTTTCAAAACGTGTTTTTCAGCCCGAAATAAACGCGTTTTTTCAGGCAACTGAATCTACTTGTAACAGCAAGGCTCAGAAGTGCCCACACACTCAGCCCTTAACCCCAGTGTGCAGAAAGGGTCAAAACGTGTTTTTCAGCAGAAATAAACATGTTTCTGCAAGTTTGGTCAACCCCATGTAAGTTATGGGTCAGTAACATCACACTTTTCAAAACGTGTTTTTCAGCCCGAAATAAACGCGTTTTTTCAGGCAACTGAATCTACTTGTAACAGCAAGGCTCAGAAGTGCCCACACACTCAGCCCTTAACCCCAGTGTGCAGAAAGGGTCAAAACGTGTTTTTCAGCAGAAATAAACATGTTTCTGCAAGTTTGGTCAACCCCATGTAAGTTATGGGTCAGTAACATCACACTTTTCAAAACGTGTTTTTCAGCCCGAAATAAACGCGTTTTTTCAGGCAACTGAATCTACTTGTAACAGCAAGGCTCAGAAGTGCCCACACACTCAGCCCTTAACCCCAGTGTGCAGAAAGGGTCAAAACGTGTTTTTCAGCAGAAATAAACATGTTTCTGCAAGTTTGGTCAACCCCATGTAAGTTATGGGGCAGTAACATCACACTTTTCAAAACGTGTTTTTCAGCCCGAAATAAACGCGTTTTTTCAGACAACTGAATCTCCTTGTAATAGCAAGGCTCAGAAGTGCCCACACACTCAGCCCTTAACCCCAGTGTGCAGAAAGGGTCAAAAGGTGTTTTTCAGCAGAAATAAACATGTTTCTGCAAGTTTGGTCAACCCCATGTAAGTTATGGGTCAGTAACATCACACCTTTCAAAACGTGTTTTTCAGCCCGAAATAAACGCGTTTTTTCAGGCAACTGAATCTACTTGTAACAGCAAGGCTCAGAAGTGCCCACACACTCAGCCCTTAACCCCAGTGTGCAGAAAGGGTCAAAACGTGTTTTTCAGCAGAAATAAACATGTTTCTGCAAGTTTGGTCAACCCCATGTAAGTTATGGGTCAGTAACATCACACTTTTCAAAACGTGTTTTTCAGCCCGAAATAAACGCGTTTTTTCAGACAACTGAATCTCCTTGTAATAGCAAGGCTCAGAAGTGCCCACACACTCAGCCCTTAACCCCAGTGTGCAGAAAGGGTCAAAAGGTGTTTTTCAGCAGAAATAAACATGTTTCTGCAAGTTTGGTCAACCCCATGTAAGTTATGGGGCAGTAACATCACAGTTTTCAAAACGTGTTTTTCAGCCCGAAATAAAAGCGTTTTTTCAGGCAACTGAATCTACTTGTAACAGCAAGGCTCAGAAGTGCCCACACACTCAGCCCTTAACCCCAGTGTGCAGAAAGGGTCAAAACGTGTTTTTCAGCAGAAATAAACATGTTTCTGCAAGTTTGGTCAACCCCATGTAAGTTATGGGGCAGTAACATCACAGTTTTCAAAACGTGTTTTTCAGCCCGAAATAAACGCGTTTTTTCAGGCAACTGAATCTACTTGTAACAGCAAGGCTCAGAAGTGCCCACACACTCAGCCCTTAACCCCAGTGTGCAGAAAGGGTCAAAACGTGTTTTTCAGCAGAAATAAACATGTTTCTGCAAGTTTGGTCAACCCCATGTAAGTTATGGGGCAGTAACATCACAGTTTTCAAAACGTGTTTTTCAGCCCGAAATAAACGCGTTTTTTCAGGCAACTGAATCTACTTGTAACAGCAAGGCTCAGAAGTGCCCACACACTCAGCCCTTAACCCCAGTGTGCAGAAAGGGTCAAAACGTGTTTTTCAGCAGAAATAAACATGTTTCTGCAAGTTTGGTCAACCCCATGTAAGTTATGGGTCAGTAACATCACACTTTTCAAAACGAGTTTTTCAGCCCGAAATAAACGCGTTTTTTCAGGCAACTGAATCTACTTGTAACAGCAAGGCTCAGAAGTGCCCACACACTCAGCCCTTAACCCCAGTGTGCAGAAAGGGTCAAAACGTGTTTTTCAGCAGAAATAAACATGTTTCTGCAAGTTTGGTCAACCCCATGTAAGTTATGGGTCAGTAACATCACACTTTTCAAAACGTGTTTTTCAGCCCGAAATAAACGCGTTTTTTCAGGCAACTGAATCTACTTGTAACAGCAAGGCTCAGAAGTGCCCACACACTCAGCCCTTAACCCCAGTGTGCAGAAAGGGTCAAAACGTGTTTTTCAGCAGAAATAAACATGTTTCTGCAAGTTTGGTAAACCCCATATAAGTTATGGGGCAGTAACATCACACTTTTCAAAACGTGTTTTTCAGCCCGAAATAAAAGCGTTTTTTCAGACAACTGAATCTACTTGTAACAGCAAGGCTCAGAAGTGCCCACACACTCAGCCCTTAACCCCAGTGTGCAGAAAGGGTCAAAACGTGTTTTTCAGCAGAAATAAACATGTTTCTGCAAGTTTGGTCAACCCCATGTAAGTTATGGGTCAGTAACATCACACTTTTCAAAACGTGTTTTTCAGCCCGAAATAAACGCGTTTTTTCAGGCAACTGAATCTACTTGTAACAGCAAGGCTCAGAAGTGCCCACACACTCAGCCCTTAACCCCAGTGTGCAGAAAGGGTCAAAACGTGTTTTTCAGCAGAAATAAACATGTTTCTGCAAGTTTGGTCAACCCCATGTAAGTTATGGGGCAGTAACATCACAGTTTTCAAAACGTGTTTTTCAGCCCGAAATAAACGCGTTTTTTCAGGCAACTGAATCTACTTGTAACAGCAAGGCTCAGAAGTGCCCACACACTCAGCCCTTAACCCCAGTGTGCAGAAAGGGTCAAAACGTGTTTTTCAGCAGAAATAAACATGTTTCTGCAAGTTTGGTCAACCCCATGTAAGTTATGGGTCAGTAACATCACACTTTTCAAAACGTGTTTTTCAGCCCGAAATAAACGCGTTTTTTTCAGGCAACTGAATCTACTTGTAACAGCAAGGCTCAGAAGTGCCCACACACTCAGCCCTTAACCCCAGTGTGCAGAAAGGGTCAAAACGTGTTTTTCAGCAGAAATAAACATGTTTCTGCAAGTTTGGTCAACCCCATGTAAGTTATGGGGCAGTAACATCACAGTTTTCAAAACGTGTTTTTCAGCCCGAAATAAACGCGTTTTTTCAGACAACTGAATCTACTTGTAACAGCAAGGCTCAGAAGTGCCCACACACTCAGCCCTTAACCCCAGTGTGCAGAAAGGGTCAAAACGTGTTTTTCAGCAGAAATAAACATGTTTCTGCAAGTTTGGTCAACCCCATGTAAGTTATGGGGCAGTAACATCACAGTTTTCAAAACGTGTTTTTCAGCCCGAAATAAACGCGTTTTTTCAGGCAACTGAATCTACTTGTAACAGCAAGGCTCAGAAGTGCCCACACACTCAGCCCTTAACCCCAGTGTGCAGAAAGGGTCAAAACGTGTTTTTCAGCAGAAATAAACATGTTTCTGCAAGTTTGGTCAACCCCATGTAAGTTATGGTGCAGTAACATCACAGTTTTCAAAACGTGTTTTTCAGCCCGAAATAAACGCGTTTTTTCAAACAACTGAATCTACTTGTAACAGCAAGGCTCAGAAGTGCCCACACACTCAGCCCTTAACCCCAGTGTGCAGAAAGGGTCAAAACGTGTTTTTCAGCAGAAATAAACATGTTTCTGCAAGTTTGGTCAACCCCATGTAAGTTATGGGTCAGTAACATCACACTTTTCAAAACGTGTTTTTCAGCCCGAAATAAACGCGTTTTTTCAGGCAACTGAATCTACTTGTAACAGCAAGGCTCAGAAGTGCCCACACACTCAGCCCTTAACCCCAGTGTGCAGAAAGGGTCAAAAGGTGTTTTTCAGCAGAAATAAACATGTTTCTGCAAGTTTGGTCAACCCCATGTAAGTTATGGGTCAGTAACATCACACTTTTCAAAACGTGTTTTTCAGCCCGAAATAAACGCGTTTTTTCAGGCAACTGAATCTACTTGTAACAGCAAGGCTCAGAAGTGCCCACACACTCAGCCCTTAACCCCAGTGTGCAGAAAGGGTCAAAACGTGTTTTTCAGCAGAAATAAACATGTTTCTGCAAGTTTGGTAAACCCCATGTAAGTTATGGGGCAGTAACATCACACTTTTCAAAACGTGTTTTTCAGCCCGAAATAAAAGCGTTTTTTCAGACAACTGAATCTACTTGTAACAGCAAGGCTCAGAAGTGCCCACACACTCAGCCCTTAACCCCAGTGTGCAGAAAGGGTCAAAACGTGTTTTTCAGCAGAAATAAACATGTTTCTGCAAGTTTGGTCAACCCCATGTAAGTTATGGGGCAGTAACATCACACTTTTCAAAACGTGTTTTTCAGCCCGAAATAAACGCGTTTTTTCAGGCAACTGAATCTACTTGTAACAGCAAGGCTCAGAAGTGCCCACACACTCAGCCCTTAACCCCAGTGTGCAGAAAGGGTCAAAACGTGTTTTTCAGCAGAAATAAACATGTTTCTGCAAGTTTGGTCAACCCCATGTAAGTTATGGGGCAGTAACATCACAGTTTTCAAAACGTGTTTTTCAGCCCGAAATAAACGCGTTTTTTCAGGCAACTGAATCTACTTGTAACAGCAAGGCTCAGAAGTGCCCACACACTCAGCCCTTAACCCCAGTGTGCAGATAGGGTCAAAACGTGTTTTTCAGCAGAAATAAACATGTTTCTGCAAGTTTGGTCAACCCCATGTAAGTTATGGGGCAGTAACATCACAGTTTTCAAAACGTGTTTTTCAGCCCGAAATAAACGCGTTTTTTCAGGCAACTGAATCTACTTGTAACAGCAAGGCTCAGAAGTGCCCACACACTCAGCCCTTAACCCCAGTGTGCAGAAAGGGTCAAAACGTGTTTTTCAGCAGAAATAAACATGTTTCTGCAAGTTTGGTCAACCCCATGTAAGTTATGGGGCAGTAACATCACAGTTTTCAAAACGTGTTTTTCAGCCCGAAATAAACGCGTTTTTTCAGGCAACTGAATCTACTTGTAACAGCAAGGCTCAGAAGTGCCCACACACTCAGCCCTTAACCCCAGTGTGCAGAAAGGGTCAAAACGTGTTTTTCAGCAGAAATAAACATGTTTCTGCAAGTTTGGTCAACCCCATGTAAGTTATGGGGCAGTAACATCACAGTTTTCAAAACGTGTTTTTCAGCCCGAAATAAACGCGTTTTTTCAGGCAACTGAATCTACTTGTAACAGCAAGGCTCAGAAGTGCCCACACACTCAGCCCTTAACCCCAGTGTGCAGAAAGGGTCAAAACGTGTTTTTCAGCAGAAATAAACATGTTTCTGCAAGTTTGGTCAACCCCATGTAAGTTATGGGTCAGTAACATCACACTTTTCAAAACGTGTTTTTCAGCCCGAAATAAACGCGTTTTTTCAGGCAACTGAATCTACTTGTAACAGCAAGGCTCAGAAGTGCCCACACACTCAGCCCTTAACCCCAGTGTGCAGAAAGGGTCAAAACGTGTTTTTCAGCAGAAATAAACATGTTTCTGCAAGTTTGGTCAACCCCATGTAAGTTATGGGGCAGTAACATCACACTTTTCAAAACGTGTTTTTCAGCCCGAAATAAACGCGTTTTTTCAGACAACTGAATCTCCTTGTAATAGCAAGGCTCAGAAGTGCCCACACACTCAGCCCTTAACCCCAGTGTGCAGAAAGGGTCAAAAGGTGTTTTTCAGCAGAAATAAACATGTTTCTGCAAGTTTGGTCAACCCCATGTAAGTTATGGGGCAGTAACATCACAGTTTTCAAAACGTGTTTTTCAGCCCGAAATAAACGCGTTTTTTCAGGCAACTGAATCTACTTGTAACAGCAAGGCTCAGAAGTGCCCACACACTCAGCCCTTAACCCCAGTGTGCAGAAAGGGTCAAAACGTGTTTTTCAGCAGAAATAAACATGTTTCTGCAAGTTTGGTCAACCCCATGTAAGTTATGGGGCAGTAACATCACAGTTTTCAAAACGTGTTTTTCAGCCCGAAATAAACGCGTTTTTTCAGGCAACTGAATCTACTTGTAACAGCAAGGCTCAGAAGTGCCCACACACTCAGCCCTTAACCCCAGTGTGCAGAAAGGGTCAAAACGTGTTTTTCAGCAGAAATAAACATGTTTCTGCAAGTTTGGTCAACCCCATGTAAGTTATGGGGCAGTAACATCACAGTTTTCAAAACGTGTTTTTCAGCCCGAAATAAACGCGTTTTTTCAGGCAACTGAATCTACTTGTAACAGCAAGGCTCAGAAGTGCCCACACACTCAGCCCTTAACCCCAGTGTGCAGAAAGGGTCAAAACGTGTTTTTCAGCAGAAATAAACATGTTTCTGCAAGTTTGGTCAACCCCATGTAAGTTATGGGGCAGTAACATCACAGTTTTCAAAACGTGTTTTTCAGCCCGAAATAAACGCGTTTTTTCAGGCAACTGAATCTACTTGTAACAGCAAGGCTCAGAAGTGCCCACACACTCAGCCCTTAACCCCAGTGTGCAGAAAGGGTCAAAACGTGTTTTTCAGCAGAAATAAACATGTTTCTGCAAGTTTGGTCAACCCCATGTAAGTTATGGGGCAGTAACATCACAGTTTTCAAAACGTGTTTTTCAGCCCGAAATAAACGCGTTTTTTCAGGCAACTGAATCTACTTGTAACAGCAAGGCTCAGAAGTGCCCACACACTCAGCCCTTAACCCCAGTGTGCAGAAAGGGTCAAAACGTGTTTTTCAGCAGAAATAAACATGTTTCTGCAAGTTTGGTCAACCCCATGTAAGTTATGGGGCAGTAACATCACAGTTTTCAAAACGTGTTTTTCAGCCCGAAATAAACGCGTTTTTTCAGGCAACTGAATCTACTTGTAACAGCAAGGCTCAGAAGTGCCCACACACTCAGCCCTTAACCCCAGTGTGCAGAAAGGGTCAAAACGTGTTTTTCAGCAGAAATAAACATGTTTCTGCAAGTTTGGTCAACCCCATGTAAGTTATGGGTCAGTAACATCACACTTTTCAAAACGTGTTTTTCAGCCCGAAATAAACGCGTTTTTTCAGGCAACTGAATCTACTTGTAACAGCAAGGCTCAGAAGTGCCCACACACTCAGCCCTTAACCCCAGTGTGCAGAAAGGGTCAAAACGTGTTTTTCAGCAGAAATAAACATGTTTCTGCAAGTTTGGTCAACCCCATGTAAGTTATGGGGCAGTAACATCACACTTTTCAAAACGTGTTTTTCAGCCCGAAATAAACGCGTTTTTTCAGACAACTGAATCTCCTTGTAATAGCAAGGCTCAGAAGTGCCCACACACTCAGCCCTTAACCCCAGTGTGCAGAAAGGGTCAAAAGGTGTTTTTCAGCAGAAATAAACATGTTTCTGCAAGTTTGGTCAACCCCATGTAAGTTATGGGGCAGTAACATCACAGTTTTCAAAACGTGTTTTTCAGCCCGAAATAAACGCGTTTTTTCAGGCAACTGAATCTACTTGTAACAGCAAGGCTCAGAAGTGCCCACACACTCAGCCCTTAACCCCAGTGTGCAGAAAGGGTCAAAACGTGTTTTTCAGCAGAAATAAACATGTTTCTGCAAGTTTGGTCAACCCCATGTAAGTTATGGGGCAGTAACATCACAGTTTTCAAAACGTGTTTTTCAGCCCGAAATAAACGCGTTTTTTCAGGCAACTGAATCTACTTGTAACAGCAAGGCTCAGAAGTGCCCACACACTCAGCCCTTAACCCCAGTGTGCAGAAAGGGTCAAAACGTGTTTTTCAGCAGAAATAAACATGTTTCTGCAAGTTTGGTCAACCCCATGTAAGTTATGGGTCAGTAACATCACACTTTTCAAAACGTGTTTTTCAGCCCGAAATAAACGCGTTTTTTCAGGCAACTGAATCTACTTGTAACAGCAAGGCTCAGAAGTGCCCACACACTCAGCCCTTAACCCCAGTGTGCAGAAAGGGTCAAAACGTGTTTTTCAGCAGAAATAAACATGTTTCTGCAAGTTTGGTCAACCCCATGTAAGTTATGGGGCAGTAACATCACAGTTTTCAAAACGTGTTTTTCAGCCCGAAATAAACGCGTTTTTTCAGGCAACTGAATCTACTTGTAACAGCAAGGCTCAGAAGTGCCCACACACTCAGCCCTTAACCCCAGTGTGCAGAAAGGGTCAAAACGTGTTTTTCAGCAGAAATAAACATGTTTCTGCAAGTTTGGTCAACCCCATGTAAGTTATGGGGCAGTAACATCACAGTTTTCAAAACGTGTTTTTCAGCCCGAAATAAACGCGTTTTTTCAGGCAACTGAATCTACTTGTAACAGCAAGGCTCAGAAGTGCCCACACACTCAGCCCTTAACCCCAGTGTGCAGAAAGGGTCAAAACGTGTTTTTCAGCAGAAATAAACATGTTTCTGCAAGTTTGGTCAACCCCATGTAAGTTATGGGGCAGTAACATCACAGTTTTCAAAACGTGTTTTTCAGCCCGAAATAAACGCGTTTTTTCAGGCAACTGAATCTACTTGTAACAGCAAGGCTCAGAAGTGCCCACACACTCAGCCCTTAACCCCAGTGTGCAGAAAGGGTCAAAACGTGTTTTTCAGCAGAAATAAACATGTTTCTGCAAGTTTGGTCAACCCCATGTAAGTTATGGGTCAGTAACATCACACTTTTCAAAACGTGTTTTTCAGCCCGAAATAAACGCGTTTTTTCAGGCAACTGAATCTACTTGTAACAGCAAGGCTCAGAAGTGCCCACACACTCAGCCCTTAACCCCAGTGTGCAGAAAGGGTCAAAACGTGTTTTTCAGCAGAAATAAACATGTTTCTGCAAGTTTGGTCAACCCCATGTAAGTTATGGGTCAGTAACATCACACTTTTCAAAACGTGTTTTTCAGCCCGAAATAAACGCGTTTTTTCAGGCAACTGAATCTACTTGTAACAGCAAGGCTCAGAAGTGCCCACACACTCAGCCCTTAACCCCAGTGTGCAGAAAGGGTCAAAACGTGTTTTTCAGCAGAAATAAACATGTTTCTGCAAGTTTGGTCAACCCCATGTAAGTTATGGGGCAGTAACATCACACTTTTCAAAACGTGTTTTTCAGCCCGAAATAAACGCGTTTTTTCAGACAACTGAATCTCCTTGTAATAGCAAGGCTCAGAAGTGCCCACACACTCAGCCCTTAACCCCAGTGTGCAGAAAGGGTCAAAAGGTGTTTTTCAGCAGAAATAAACATGTTTCTGCAAGTTTGGTCAACCCCATGTAAGTTATGGGTCAGTAACATCACACCTTTCAAAACGTGTTTTTCAGCCCGAAATAAACGCGTTTTTTCAGGCAACTGAATCTACTTGTAACAGCAAGGCTCAGAAGTGCCCACACACTCAGCCCTTAACCCCAGTGTGCAGAAAGGGTCAAAACGTGTTTTTCAGCAGAAATAAACATGTTTCTGCAAGTTTGGTCAACCCCATGTAAGTTATGGGTCAGTAACATCACACTTTTCAAAACGTGTTTTTCAGCCCGAAATAAACGCGTTTTTTCAGACAACTGAATCTCCTTGTAATAGCAAGGCTCAGAAGTGCCCACACACTCAGCCCTTAACCCCAGTGTGCAGAAAGGGTCAAAAGGTGTTTTTCAGCAGAAATAAACATGTTTCTGCAAGTTTGGTCAACCCCATGTAAGTTATGGGGCAGTAACATCACAGTTTTCAAAACGTGTTTTTCAGCCCGAAATAAAAGCGTTTTTTCAGGCAACTGAAACTACTTGTAACAGCAAGGCTCAGAAGTGCCCACACACTCAGCCCTTAACCCCAGTGTGCAGAAAGGGTCAAAACGTGTTTTTCAGCAGAAATAAACATGTTTCTGCAAGTTTGGTCAACCCCATGTAAGTTATGGGGCAGTAACATCACAGTTTTCAAAACGTGTTTTTCAGCCCGAAATAAACGCGTTTTTTCAGGCAACTGAATCTACTTGTAACAGCAAGGCTCAGAAGTGCCCACACACTCAGCCCTTAACCCCAGTGTGCAGAAAGGGTCAAAACGTGTTTTTCAGCAGAAATAAACATGTTTCTGCAAGTTTGGTCAACCCCATGTAAGTTATGGGGCAGTAACATCACAGTTTTCAAAACGTGTTTTTCAGCCCGAAATAAACGCGTTTTTTCAGGCAACTGAATCTACTTGTAACAGCAAGGCTCAGAAGTGCCCACACACTCAGCCCTTAACCCCAGTGTGCAGAAAGGGTCAAAACGTGTTTTTCAGCAGAAATAAACATGTTTCTGCAAGTTTGGTCAACCCCATGTAAGTTATGGGTCAGTAACATCACACTTTTCAAAACGAGTTTTTCAGCCCGAAATAAACGCGTTTTTTCAGGCAACTGAATCTACTTGTAACAGCAAGGCTCAGAAGTGCCCACACACTCAGCCCTTAACCCCAGTGTGCAGAAAGGGTCAAAACGTGTTTTTCAGCAGAAATAAACATGTTTCTGCAAGTTTGGTCAACCCCATGTAAGTTATGGGTCAGTAACATCACACTTTTCAAAACGTGTTTTTCAGCCCGAAATAAACGCGTTTTTTCAGGCAACTGAATCTACTTGTAACAGCAAGGCTCAGAAGTGCCCACACACTCAGCCCTTAACCCCAGTGTGCAGAAAGGGTCAAAACGTGTTTTTCAGCAGAAATAAACATGTTTCTGCAAGTTTGGTAAACCCCATATAAGTTATGGGGCAGTAACATCACACTTTTCAAAACGTGTTTTTCAGCCCGAAATAAAAGCGTTTTTTCAGACAACTGAATCTACTTGTAACAGCAAGGCTCAGAAGTGCCCACACACTCAGCCCTTAACCCCAGTGTGCAGAAAGGGTCAAAACGTGTTTTTCAGCAGAAATAAACATGTTTCTGCAAGTTTGGTCAACCCCATGTAAGTTATGGGTCAGTAACATCACACTTTTCAAAACGTGTTTTTCAGCCCGAAATAAACGCGTTTTTTCAGGCAACTGAATCTACTTGTAACAGCAAGGCTCAGAAGTGCCCACACACTCAGCCCTTAACCCCAGTGTGCAGAAAGGGTCAAAACGTGTTTTTCAGCAGAAATAAACATGTTTCTGCAAGTTTGGTCAACCCCATGTAAGTTATGGGGCAGTAACATCACAGTTTTCAAAACGTGTTTTTCAGCCCGAAATAAACGCGTTTTTTCAGGCAACTGAATCTACTTGTAACAGCAAGGCTCAGAAGTGCCCACACACTCAGCCCTTAACCCCAGTGTGCAGAAAGGGTCAAAACGTGTTTTTCAGCAGAAATAAACATGTTTCTGCAAGTTTGGTCAACCCCATGTAAGTTATGGGTCAGTAACATCACACTTTTCAAAACGTGTTTTTCAGCCCGAAATAAACGCGTTTTTTTCAGGCAACTGAATCTACTTGTAACAGCAAGGCTCAGAAGTGCCCACACACTCAGCCCTTAACCCCAGTGTGCAGAAAGGGTCAAAACGTGTTTTTCAGCAGAAATAAACATGTTTCTGCAAGTTTGGTCAACCCCATGTAAGTTATGGGGCAGTAACATCACAGTTTTCAAAACGTGTTTTTCAGCCCGAAATAAACGCGTTTTTTCAGACAACTGAATCTACTTGTAACAGCAAGGCTCAGAAGTGCCCACACACTCAGCCCTTAACCCCAGTGTGCAGAAAGGGTCAAAACGTGTTTTTCAGCAGAAATAAACATGTTTCTGCAAGTTTGGTCAACCCCATGTAAGTTATGGGGCAGTAACATCACAGTTTTCAAAACGTGTTTTTCAGCCCGAAATAAACGCGTTTTTTCAGGCAACTGAATCTACTTGTAACAGCAAGGCTCAGAAGTGCCCACACACTCAGCCCTTAACCCCAGTGTGCAGAAAGGGTCAAAACGTGTTTTTCAGCAGAAATAAACATGTTTCTGCAAGTTTGGTCAACCCCATGTAAGTTATGGTGCAGTAACATCACAGTTTTCAAAACGTGTTTTTCAGCCCGAAATAAACGCGTTTTTTCAAACAACTGAATCTACTTGTAACAGCAAGGCTCAGAAGTGCCCACACACTCAGCCCTTAACCCCAGTGTGCAGAAAGGGTCAAAACGTGTTTTTCAGCAGAAATAAACATGTTTCTGCAAGTTTGGTCAACCCCATGTAAGTTATGGGTCAGTAACATCACACTTTTCAAAACGTGTTTTTCAGCCCGAAATAAACGCGTTTTTTCAGGCAACTGAATCTACTTGTAACAGCAAGGCTCAGAAGTGCCCACACACTCAGCCCTTAACCCCAGTGTGCAGAAAGGGTCAAAAGGTGTTTTTCAGCAGAAATAAACATGTTTCTGCAAGTTTGGTCAACCCCATGTAAGTTATGGGTCAGTAACATCACACTTTTCAAAACGTGTTTTTCAGCCCGAAATAAACGCGTTTTTTCAGGCAACTGAATCTACTTGTAACAGCAAGGCTCAGAAGTGCCCACACACTCAGCCCTTAACCCCAGTGTGCAGAAAGGGTCAAAACGTGTTTTTCAGCAGAAATAAACATGTTTCTGCAAGTTTGGTAAACCCCATGTAAGTTATGGGGCAGTAACATCACACTTTTCAAAACGTGTTTTTCAGCCCGAAATAAAAGCGTTTTTTCAGACAACTGAATCTACTTGTAACAGCAAGGCTCAGAAGTGCCCACACACTCAGCCCTTAACCCCAGTGTGCAGAAAGGGTCAAAACGTGTTTTTCAGCAGAAATAAACATGTTTCTGCAAGTTTGGTCAACCCCATGTAAGTTATGGGGCAGTAACATCACACTTTTCAAAACGTGTTTTTCAGCCCGAAATAAACGCGTTTTTTCAGGCAACTGAATCTACTTGTAACAGCAAGGCTCAGAAGTGCCCACACACTCAGCCCTTAACCCCAGTGTGCAGAAAGGGTCAAAACGTGTTTTTCAGCAGAAATAAACATGTTTCTGCAAGTTTGGTCAACCCCATGTAAGTTATGGGGCAGTAACATCACAGTTTTCAAAACGTGTTTTTCAGCCCGAAATAAACGCGTTTTTTCAGGCAACTGAATCTACTTGTAACAGCAAGGCTCAGAAGTGCCCACACACTCAGCCCTTAACCCCAGTGTGCAGATAGGGTCAAAACGTGTTTTTCAGCAGAAATAAACATGTTTCTGCAAGTTTGGTCAACCCCATGTAAGTTATGGGGCAGTAACATCACAGTTTTCAAAACGTGTTTTTCAGCCCGAAATAAACGCGTTTTTTCAGGCAACTGAATCTACTTGTAACAGCAAGGCTCAGAAGTGCCCACACACTCAGCCCTTAACCCCAGTGTGCAGAAAGGGTCAAAACGTGTTTTTCAGCAGAAATAAACATGTTTCTGCAAGTTTGGTCAACCCCATGTAAGTTATGGGGCAGTAACATCACAGTTTTCAAAACGTGTTTTTCAGCCCGAAATAAACGCGTTTTTTCAGGCAACTGAATCTACTTGTAACAGCAAGGCTCAGAAGTGCCCACACACTCAGCCCTTAACCCCAGTGTGCAGAAAGGGTCAAAACGTGTTTTTCAGCAGAAATAAACATGTTTCTGCAAGTTTGGTCAACCCCATGTAAGTTATGGGGCAGTAACATCACAGTTTTCAAAACGTGTTTTTCAGCCCGAAATAAACGCGTTTTTTCAGGCAACTGAATCTACTTGTAACAGCAAGGCTCAGAAGTGCCCACACACTCAGCCCTTAACCCCAGTGTGCAGAAAGGGTCAAAACGTGTTTTTCAGCAGAAATAAACATGTTTCTGCAAGTTTGGTCAACCCCATGTAAGTTATGGGTCAGTAACATCACACTTTTCAAAACGTGTTTTTCAGCCCGAAATAAACGCGTTTTTTCAGGCAACTGAATCTACTTGTAACAGCAAGGCTCAGAAGTGCCCACACACTCAGCCCTTAACCCCAGTGTGCAGAAAGGGTCAAAACGTGTTTTTCAGCAGAAATAAACATGTTTCTGCAAGTTTGGTCAACCCCATGTAAGTTATGGGGCAGTAACATCACACTTTTCAAAACGTGTTTTTCAGCCCGAAATAAACGCGTTTTTTCAGACAACTGAATCTCCTTGTAATAGCAAGGCTCAGAAGTGCCCACACACTCAGCCCTTAACCCCAGTGTGCAGAAAGGGTCAAAAGGTGTTTTTCAGCAGAAATAAACATGTTTCTGCAAGTTTGGTCAACCCCATGTAAGTTATGGGGCAGTAACATCACAGTTTTCAAAACGTGTTTTTCAGCCCGAAATAAACGCGTTTTTTCAGGCAACTGAATCTACTTGTAACAGCAAGGCTCAGAAGTGCCCACACACTCAGCCCTTAACCCCAGTGTGCAGAAAGGGTCAAAACGTGTTTTTCAGCAGAAATAAACATGTTTCTGCAAGTTTGGTCAACCCCATGTAAGTTATGGGGCAGTAACATCACAGTTTTCAAAACGTGTTTTTCAGCCCGAAATAAACGCGTTTTTTCAGGCAACTGAATCTACTTGTAACAGCAAGGCTCAGAAGTGCCCACACACTCAGCCCTTAACCCCAGTGTGCAGAAAGGGTCAAAACGTGTTTTTCAGCAGAAATAAACATGTTTCTGCAAGTTTGGTCAACCCCATGTAAGTTATGGGTCAGTAACATCACACTTTTCAAAACGTGTTTTTCAGCCCGAAATAAACGCGTTTTTTCAGGCAACTGAATCTACTTGTAACAGCAAGGCTCAGAAGTGCCCACACACTCAGCCCTTAACCCCAGTGTGCAGAAAGGGTCAAAACGTGTTTTTCAGCAGAAATAAACATGTTTCTGCAAGTTTGGTCAACCCCATGTAAGTTATGGGGCAGTAACATCACAGTTTTCAAAACGTGTTTTTCAGCCCGAAATAAACGCGTTTTTTCAGGCAACTGAATCTACTTGTAACAGCAAGGCTCAGAAGTGCCCACACACTCAGCCCTTAACCCCAGTGTGCAGAAAGGGTCAAAACGTGTTTTTCAGCAGAAATAAACATGTTTCTGCAAGTTTGGTCAACCCCATGTAAGTTATGGGTCAGTAACATCACACTTTTCAAAACGTGTTTTTCAGCCCGAAATAAACGCGTTTTTTCAGGCAACTGAATCTACTTGTAACAGCAAGGCTCAGAAGTGCCCACACACTCAGCCCTTAACCCCAGTGTGCAGAAAGGGTCAAAACGTGTTTTTCAGCAGAAATAAACATGTTTCTGCAAGTTTGGTCAACCCCATGTAAGTTATGGGTCAGTAACATCACACTTTTCAAAACGTGTTTTTCAGCCCGAAATAAACGCGTTTTTTTCAGGCAACTGAATCTACTTGTAACAGCAAGGCTCAGAAGTGCCCACACACTCAGCCCTTAACCCCAGTGTGCAGAAAGGGTCAAAAGGTGTTTTTCAGCAGAAATAAACATGTTTCTGCAAGTTTGGTCAACCCCATGTAAGTTATGGGGCAGTAACATCACACTTTTCAAAACGTGTTTTTCAGCCCGAAATAAAAGCGTTTTTTCAGACAACTGAATCTACTTGTAACAGCAAGGCTCAGAAGTGCCCACACACTCAGCCCTTAACCCCAGTGTGCAGAAAGGGTCAAAACGTGTTTTTCAGCAGAAATAAACATGTTTCTGCAAGTTTGGTCAACCCCATGTAAGTTATGGGGCAGTAACATCACACTTTTCAAAACGTGTTTTTCAGCCCGAAATAAACGCGTTTTTTCAGACAACTGAATCTCCTTGTAATAGCAAGGCTCAGAAGTGCCCACACACTCAGCCCTTAACCCCAGTGTGCAGAAAGGGTCAAAAGGTGTTTTTCAGCAGAAATAAACATGTTTCTGCAAGTTTGGTCAACCCCATGTAAGTTATGGGGCAGTAACATCACAGTTTTCAAAACGTGTTTTTCAGCCCGAAATAAACGCGTTTTTTCAGGCAACTGAATCTACTTGTAACAGCAAGGCTCAGAAGTGCCCACACACTCAGCCCTTAACCCCAGTGTGCAGAAAGGGTCAAAACGTGTTTTTCAGCAGAAATAAACATGTTTCTGCAAGTTTGGTCAACCCCATGTAAGTTATGGGGCAGTAACATCACAGTTTTCAAAACGTGTTTTTCAGCCCGAAATAAACGCGTTTTTTCAGGCAACTGAATCTACTTGTAACAGCAAGGCTCAGAAGTGCCCACACACTCAGCCCTTAACCCCAGTGTGCAGAAAGGGTCAAAACGTGTTTTTCAGCAGAAATAAACATGTTTCTGCAAGTTTGGTCAACCCCATGTAAGTTATGGGTCAGTAACATCACACTTTTCAAAACGTGTTTTTCAGCCCGAAATAAACGCGTTTTTTCAGGCAACTGAATCTACTTGTAACAGCAAGGCTCAGAAGTGCCCACACACTCAGCCCTTAACCCCAGTGTGCAGAAAGGGTCAAAACGTGTTTTTCAGCAGAAATAAACATGTTTCTGCAAGTTTGGTAAACCCCATATAAGTTATGGGGCAGTAACATCACACTTTTCAAAACGTGTTTTTCAGCCCGAAATAAAAGCGTTTTTTCAGACAACTGAATCTACTTGTAACAGCAAGGCTCAGAAGTGCCCACACACTCAGCCCTTAACCCCAGTGTGCAGAAAGGGTCAAAACGTGTTTTTCAGCAGAAATAAACATGTTTCTGCAAGTTTGGTCAACCCCATGTAAGTTATGGGGCAGTAACATCACACTTTTCAAAACGTGTTTTTCAGCCCGAAATAAACGCGTTTTTTCAGACAACTGAATCTCCTTGTAATAGCAAGGCTCAGAAGTGCCCACACACTCAGCCCTTAACCCCAGTGTGCAGAAAGGGTCAAAAGGTGTTTTTCAGCAGAAATAAACATGTTTCTGCAAGTTTGGTCAACCCCATGTAAGTTATGGGGCAGTAACATCACAGTTTTCAAAACGTGTTTTTCAGCCCGAAATAAACGCGTTTTTTCAGGCAACTGAATCTACTTGTAACAGCAAGGCTCAGAAGTGCCCGCACACTCAGCCCTTAACCCCAGTGTGCAGAAAGGGTCAAAACGTGTTTTTCAGCTGAAATAAACATGTTTCTGCAAGTTTGGTCAACCCCATGTAAGTTATGGGGCAGTAACATCACAGTTTTCAAAACGTGTTTTTCAGCCCGAAATAAACGCGTTTTTTCAGGCAACTGAATCTACTTGTAACAGCAAGGCTCAGAAGTGCCCACACACTCAGCCCTTAACCCCAGTGTGCAGAAAGGGTCAAAACGTGTTTTTCAGCAGAAATAAACATGTTTCTGCAAGTTTGGTCAACCCCATGTAAGTTATGGGTCAGTAACATCACACTTTTCAAAACGTGTTTTTCAGCCCGAAATAAACGCGTTTTTTCAGGCAACTGAATCTACTTGTAACAGCAAGGCTCAGAAGTGCCCACACACTCAGCCCTTAACCCCAGTGTGCAGAAAGGGTCAAAACGTGTTTTTCAGCAGAAATAAACATGTTTCTGCAAGTTTGGTCAACCCCATGTAAGTTATGGGTCAGTAACATCACACTTTTCAAAACGTGTTTTTCAGCCCGAAATAAACGCGTTTTTTCAGGCAACTGAATCTACTTGTAACAGCAAGGCTCAGAAGTGCCCACACACTCAGCCCTTAACCCCAGTGTGCAGAAAGGGTCAAAACGTGTTTTTCAGCAGAAATAAACATGTTTCTGCAAGTTTGGTCAACCCCATGTAAGTTATGGGGCAGTAACATCACACTTTTCAAAACGTGTTTTTCAGCCCGAAATAAAAGCGTTTTTTCAGACAACTGAATCTACTTGTAACTGCAAGGCTCAGAAGTGCCCACACACTCAGCCCTTAACCCCAGTGTGCAGAAAGGGTCAAAACGTGTTTTTCAGCAGAAATAAACATGTTTCTGCAAGTTTGGTCAACCCCATGTAAGTTATGGGGCAGTAACATCACACTTTTCAAAACGTGTTTTTCAGCCCGAAATAAACGCGTTTTTTCAGACAACTGAATCTCCTTGTAATAGCAAGGCTCAGAAGTGCCCACACACTCAGCCCTTAACCCCAATGTGCAGAAAGGGTCAAAAGGTGTTTTTCAGCAGAAATAAACATGTTTCTGCAAGTTTGGTCAACCCCATGTAAGTTATGGGGCAGTAACATCACAGTTTTCAAAACGTGTTTTTCAACCCGAAATAAACGCGTTTTTTCATGCAACTGAATCTACTTGTAACAGCAAGGCTCAGAAGTGCCCACACACTCAGCCCTTAACCCCAGTGTGCAGAAAGGGTCAAAACGTGTTTTTCAGCAGAAATAAACATGTTTCTGCAAGTTTGGTCAACCCCATGTAAGTTATGGGGCAGTAACATCACAGTTTTCAAAACGTGTTTTTCAGCCCGAAATAAACGCGTTTTTTCAGACAACTGAATCTACTTGTAACAGCAAGGCTCAGAAGTGCCCACACACTCAGCCCTTAACCCCAGTGTGCAGAAAGGGTCAAAACGTGTTTTTCAGCAGAAATAAACATGTTTCTGCAAGTTTGGTCAACCCCATGTAAGTTATGGGGCAGTAACATCACAGTTTTCAAAACGTGTTTTTCAGCCCGAAATAAACGCGTTTTTTCAGGCAACTGAATCTACTTGTAACAGCAAGGCTCAGAAGTGCCCACACACTCAGCCCTTAACCCCAGTGTGCAGAAAGGGTCAAAACGTGTTTTTCAGCAGAAATAAACATGTTTCTGCAAGTTTGGTCAACCCCATGTAAGTTATGGGTCAGTAACATCACACTTTTCAAAACGTGTTTTTCAGCCCGAAATAAACGCGTTTTTTCAGGCAACTGAATCTACTTGTAACAGCAAGGCTCAGAAGTGCCCACACACTCAGCCCTTAACCCCAGTGTGCAGAAAGGGTCAAAACGTGTTTTTCAGCAGAAATAAACATGTTTCTGCAAGTTTGGTCAACCCCATGTAAGTTATGGGTCAGTAACATCACACTTTTCAAAACGTGTTTTTCAGCCCGAAATAAACGCGTTTTTTCAGGCAACTGAATCTACTTGTAACAGCAAGGCTCAGAAGTGCCCACACACTCAGCCCTTAACCCCAGTGTGCAGAAAGGGTCAAAACGTGTTTTTCAGCAGAAATAAACATGTTTCTGCAAGTTTGGTCAACCCCATGTAAGTTATGGGGCAGTAACATCACAGTTTTCAAAACGTGTTTTTCAGCCCGAAATAAACGCGTTTTTTCAGACAACTGAATCTACTTGTAACAGCAAGGCTCAGAAGTGCCCACACACTCAGCCCTTAACCCCAGTGTGCAGAAAGGGTCAAAACGTGTTTTTCAGCAGAAATAAACATGTTTCTGCAAGTTTGGTCAACCCCATGTAAGTTATGGGGCAGTAACATCACAGTTTTCAAAACGTGTTTTTCAGCCCGAAATAAACGCGTTTTTTCAGACAACTGAATCTACTTGTAACAGCAAGGCTCAGAAGTGCCCACACACTCAGCCCTTAACCCCAGTGTGCAGAAAGGGTCAAAACGTGTTTTTCAGCAGAAATAAACATGTTTCTGCAAGTTTGGTCAACCCCATGTAAGTTATGGGGCAGTAACATCACACTTTTCAAAACGTGTTTTTCAGCCCGAAATAAACGCGTTTTTTCAGACAACTGAATCTCCTTGTAATAGCAAGACTCAGAAGTGCCCACACACTCAGCCCTTAACCCCAGTGTGCAGAAAGGGTCAAAAGGTGTTTTTCAGCAGAAATAAACATGTTTCTGCAAGTTTGGTCAACCCCATGTAAGTTATGGGGCAGTAACATCACAGTTTTCAAAACGTGTTTTTCAGCCCGAAATAAACGCGTTTTTTCAGGCAACTGAATCTACTTGTAACAGCAAGGCTCAGAAGTGCCCACACACTCAGCCCTTAACCCCAGTGTGCAGAAAGGGTCAAAACGTGTTTTTCAGCAGAAATAAACATGTTTCTGCAAGTTTGGTCAACCCCATGTAAGTTATGGGGCAGTAACATCACAGTTTTCAAAACGTGTTTTTCAGCCCGAAATAAACGCGTTTTTTCAGGCAACTGAATCTACTTGTAACAGCAAGGCTCAGAAGTGCCCACACACTCAGCCCTTAACCCCAGTGTGCAGAAAGGGTCAAAACGTGTTTTTCAGCAGAAATAAACATGTTTCTGCAAGTTTGGTCAACCCCATGTAAGTTATGGGGCAGTAACATCACAGTTTTCAAAACGTGTTTTTCAGCCCGAAATAAACGCGTTTTTTCAGGCAACTGAATCTACTTGTAACAGCAAGGCTCAGAAGTGCCCACACACTCAGCCCTTAACCCCAGTGTGCAGAAAGGGTCAAAACGTGTTTTTCAGCAGAAATAAACATGTTTCTGCAAGTTTGGTCAACCCCATGTAAGTTATGGGTCAGTAACATCACACTTTTCAAAACGTGTTTTTCAGCCCGAAATAAACGCGTTTTTTCAGGCAACTGAATCTACTTGTAACAGCAAGGCTCAGAAGTGCCCACACACTCAGCCCTTAACCCCAGTGTGCAGAAAGGGTCAAAACGTGTTTTTCAGCAGAAATAAACATGTTTCTGCAAGTTTGGTCAACCCCATGTAAGTTATGGGGCAGTAACATCACACTTTTCAAAACGTGTTTTTCAGCCCGAAATAAACGCGTTTTTTCAGGCAACTGAATCTACTTGTAACAGCAAGGCTCAGAAGTGCCCACACACTCAGCCCTTAACCCCAGTGTGCAGAAAGGGTCAAAACGTGTTTTTCAGCAGAAATAAACATGTTTCTGCAAGTTTGGTCAACCCCATGTAAGTTATGGGTCAGTAACATCACACTTTTCAAAACGTGTTTTTCAGCCCGAAATAAACGCGTTTTTTTCAGGCAACTGAATCTACTTGTAACAGCAAGGCTCAGAAGTGCCCACACACTCAGCCCTTAACCCCAGTGTGCAGAAAGGGTCAAAACGTGTTTTTCAGCAGAAATAAACATGTTTCTGCAAGTTTGGTCAACCCCATGTAAGTTATGGGTCAGTAACATCACACTTTTCAAAACGTGTTTTTCAGCCCGAAATAAACGCGTTTTTTTCAGGCAACTGAATCTACTTGTAACAGCAAGGCTCAGAAGTGCCCACACACTCAGCCCTTAACCCCAGTGTGCAGAAAGGGTCAAAACGTGTTTTTCAGCAGAAATAAACATGTTTCTGCAAGTTTGGTCAACCCCATGTAAGTTATGGGGCAGTAACATCACAGTTTTCAAAACGTGTTTTTCAGCCCGAAATAAACGCGTTTTTTCAGACAACTGAATCTACTTGTAACAGCAAGGCTCAGAAGTGCCCACACACTCAGCCCTTAACCCCAGTGTGCAGAAAGGGTCAAAACGTGTTTTTCAGCAGAAATAAACATGTTTCTGCAAGTTTGGTCAACCCCATGTAAGTTATGGGGCAGTAACATCACAGTTTTCAAAACGTGTTTTTCAGCCCGAAATAAACGCGTTTTTTCAGGCAACTGAATCTACTTGTAACAGCAAGGCTCAGAAGTGCCCACACACTCAGCCCTTAACCCCAGTGTGCAGAAAGGGTCAAAACGTGTTTTTCAGCAGAAATAAACATGTTTCTGCAAGTTTGGTCAACCCCATGTAAGTTATGGGGCAGTAACATCACAGTTTTCAAAACGTGTTTTTCAGCCCGAAATAAACGCGTTTTTTCAGACAACTGAATCTACTTGTAACAGCAAGGCTCAGAAGTGCCCACACACTCAGCCCTTAACCCCAGTGTGCAGAAAGGGTCAAAACGTGTTTTTCAGCAGAAATAAACATGTTTCTGCAAGTTTGGTCAACCCCATGTAAGTTATGGGGCAGTAACATCACAGTTTTCAAAACGTGTTTTTCAGCTCGAAATAAACGCGTTTTTTCAGACAACTGAATCTACTTGTAACAGCAAGGCTCAGAAGTGCCCACACACTCAGCCCTTAACCCCAGTGTGCAGAAAGGGTCAAAACGTGTTTTTCAGCAGAAATAAACATGTTTCTGCAAGTTTGGTCAACCCCATGTAAGTTATGGGGCAGTAACATCACAGTTTTAAAAACGTGTTTTTCAGCCCGAAATAAACGCGTTTTTTCAGACAACTGAATCTACTTGTAACAGCAAGGCTCAGAAGTGCCCACACACTCAGCCCTTAACCCCAGTGTGCAGAAAGGGTCAAAACGTGTTTTTCAGCAGAAATAAACATGTTTCTGCAAGTTTGGTCAACCCCATGTAAGTTATGGGGCAGTAACATCACACTTTTCAAAACGTGTTTTTCAGCCCGAAATAAACGCGTTTTTTCAGACAACTGAATCTCCTTGTAATAGCAAGGCTCAGAAGTGCCCACACACTCAGCCCTTAACCCCAGTGTGCAGAAAGGGTCAAAAGGTGTTTTTCAGCAGAAATAAACATGTTTCTGCAAGTTTGGTCAACCCCATGTAAGTTATGGGGCAGTAACATCACAGTTTTCAAAACGTGTTTTTCAGCCCGAAATAAACGCGTTTTTTCAGGCAACTGAATCTACTTGTAACAGCAAGGCTCAGAAGTGCCCACACACTCAGCCCTTAACCCCAGTGTGCAGAAAGGGTCAAAACGTGTTTTTCAGCAGAAATAAACATGTTTCTGCAAGTTTGGTCAACCCCATGTAAGTTATGGGGCAGTAACATCACAGTTTTCAAAACGTGTTTTTCAGCCCGAAATAAACGCGTTTTTTCAGGCAACTGAATCTACTTGTAACAGCAAGGCTCAGAAGTGCCCACACACTCAGCCCTTAACCCCAGTGTGCAGAAAGGGTCAAAACGTGTTTTTCAGCAGAAATAAACATGTTTCTGCAAGTTTGGTCAACCCCATGTAAGTTATGGGGCAGTAACATCACAGTTTTCAAAACGTGTTTTTCAGCCCGAAATAAACGCGTTTTTTCAGGCAACTGAATCTACTTGTAACAGCAAGGCTCAGAAGTGCCCACACACTCAGCCCTTAACCCCAGTGTGCAGAAAGGGTCAAAACGTGTTTTTCAGCAGAAATAAACATGTTTCTGCAAGTTTGGTCAACCCCATGTAAGTTATGGGTCAGTAACATCACACTTTTCAAAACGTGTTTTTCAGCCCGAAATAAACGCGTTTTTTCAGGCAACTGAATCTACTTGTAACAGCAAGGCTCAGAAGTGCCCACACACTCAGCCCTTAACCCCAGTGTGCAGAAAGGGTCAAAACGTGTTTTTCAGCAGAAATAAACATGTTTCTGCAAGTTTGGTAAACCCCATATAAGTTATGGGGCAGTAACATCACACTTTTCAAAACGTGTTTTTCAGCCCGAAATAAAAGCGTTTTTTCAGACAACTGAATCTACTTGTAACAGCAAGGCTCAGAAGTGCCCACACACTCAGCCCTTAACCCCAGTGTGCAGAAAGGGTCAAAACGTGTTTTTCAGCAGAAATAAACATGTTTCTGCAAGTTTGGTCAACCCCATGTAAGTTATGGGGCAGTAACATCACACTTTTCAAAACGTGTTTTTCAGCCCGAAATAAACGCGTTTTTTCAGACAACTGAATCTCCTTGTAATAGCAAGGCTCAGAAGTGCCCACACACTCAGCCCTTAACCCCAGTGTGCAGAAAGGGTCAAAAGGTGTTTTTCAGCAGAAATAAACATGTTTCTGCAAGTTTGGTCAACCCCATGTAAGTTATGGGGCAGTAACATCACAGTTTTCAAAACGTGTTTTTCAGCCCGAAATAAACGCGTTTTTTCAGGCAACTGAATCTACTTGTAACAGCAAGGCTCAGAAGTGCCCGCACACTCAGCCCTTAACCCCAGTGTGCAGAAAGGGTCAAAACGTGTTTTTCAGCAGAAATAAACATGTTTCTGCAAGTTTGGTCAACCCCATGTAAGTTATGGGGCAGTAACATCACAGTTTTCAAAACGTGTTTTTCAGCCCGAAATAAATGCGTTTTTTCAGTCAACTGAATCTACTTGTAACAGCAAGGCTCAGAAGTGCCCACACACTCAGCCCTTAACCCCAGTGTGCAGAAAGGGTCAAAACGTGTTTTTCAGCAGAAATAAACATGTTTCTGCAAGTTTGGTCAACCCCATGTAAGTTATGGGTCAGTAACATCACACTTTTCAAAACGTGTTTTTCAGCCCGAAATAAACGCGTTTTTTCAGGCAACTGAATCTACTTGTAACAGCAAGGCTCAGAAGTGCCCACACACTCAGCCCTTAACCCCAGTGTGCAGAAAGGGTCAAAACGTGTTTTTCAGCAGAAATAAACATGTTTCTGCAAGTTTGGTCAACCCCATGTAAGTTATGGGTCAGTAACATCACACTTTTCAAAACGTGTTTTTCAGCCCGAAATAAACGCGTTTTTTCAGGCAACTGAATCTACTTGTAACAGCAAGGCTCAGAAGTGCCCACACACTCAGCCCTTAACCCCAGTGTGCAGAAAGGGTCAAAACGTGTTTTTCAGCAGAAATAAACATGTTTCTGCAAGTTTGGTAAACCCCATATAAGTTATGGGGCAGTAACATCACACTTTTCAAAACGTGTTTTTCAGCCCGAAATAAAAGCGTTTTTTCAGACAACTGAATCTACTTGTAACAGCAAGGCTCAGAAGTGCCCACACACTCAGCCCTTAACCCCAGTGTGCAGAAAGGGTCAAAACGTGTTTTTCAGCAGAAATAAACATGTTTCTGCAAGTTTGGTCAACCCCATGTAAGTTATGGGGCAGTAACATCACACTTTTCAAAACGTGTTTTTCAGCCCGAAATAAACGCGTTTTTTCAGACAACTGAATCTCCTTGTAATAGCAAGGCTCAGAAGTGCCCACACACTCAGCCCTTAACCCCAGTGTGCAGAAAGGGTCAAAAGGTGTTTTTCAGCAGAAATAAACATGTTTCTGCAAGTTTGGTCAACCCCATGTAAGTTATGGGGCAGTAACATCACAGTTTTCAAAACGTGTTTTTCAGCCCGAAATAAACGCGTTTTTTCAGGCAACTGAATCTACTTGTAACAGCAAGGCTCAGAAGTGCCCACACACTCAGCCCTTAACCCCAGTGTGCAGAAAGGGTCAAAACGTGTTTTTCAGCAGAAATAAACATGTTTCTGCAAGTTTGGTCAACCCCATGTAAGTTATGGGGCAGTAACATCACAGTTTTCAAAACGTGTTTTTCAGCCCGAAATAAACGCGTTTTTTCAGACAACTGAATCTACTTGTAACAGCAAGGCTCAGAAGTGCCCACACACTCAGCCCTTAACCCCAGTGTGCAGAAAGGGTCAAAACGTGTTTTTCAGCAGAAATAAACATGTTTCTGCAAGTTTGGTCAACCCCATGTAAGTTATGGGGCAGTAACATCACAGTTTTCAAAACGTGTTTTTCAGCCCGAAATAAACGCGTTTTTTCAGGCAACTGAATCTACTTGTAACAGCAAGGCTCAGAAGTGCCCACACACTCAGCCCTTAACCCCAGTGTGCAGAAAGGGTCAAAACGTGTTTTTCAGCAGAAATAAACATGTTTCTGCAAGTTTGGTGAACCCCATGTAAGTTATGGGTCAGTAACATCACACTTTTCAAAACGTGTTTTTCAGCCCGAAATAAACGCGTTTTTTCAGGCAACTGAATCTACTTGTAACAGCAAGGCTCAGAAGTGCCCACACACTCAGCCCTTAACCCCAGTGTGCAGAAAGGGTCAAAACGTGTTTTTCAGCAGAAATAAACATGTTTCTGCAAGTTTGGTCAACCCCATGTAAGTTATGGGTCAGTAACATCACACTTTTCAAAACGTGTTTTTCAGCCCGAAATAAACGCGTTTTTTCAGGCAACTGAATCTACTTGTAACAGCAAGGCTCAGAAGTGCCCACACACTCAGCCCTTAACCCCAGTGTGCAGAAAGGGTCAAAACGTGTTTTTCAGCAGAAATAAACATGTTTCTGCAAGTTTGGTCAACCCCATGTAAGTTATGGGGCAGTAACATCACAGTTTTCAAAACGTGTTTTTCAGCCCGAAATAAACGCGTTTTTTCAGACAACTGAATCTACTTGTAACAGCAAGGCTCAGAAGTGCCCACACACTCAGCCCTTAACCCCAGTGTGCAGAAAGGGTCAAAACGTGTTTTTCAGCAGAAATAAACATGTTTCTGCAAGTTTGGTCAACCCCATGTAAGTTATGGGGCAGTAACATCACAGTTTTCAAAACGTGTTTTTCAGCCCGAAATAAACGCGTTTTTTCAGACAACTGAATCTACTTGTAACAGCAAGGCTCAGAAGTGCCCACACACTCAGCCCTTAACCCCAGTGTGCAGAAAGGGTCAAAACGTGTTTTTCAGCAGAAATAAACATGTTTCTGCAAGTTTGGTCAACCCCATGTAAGTTATGGGGCAGTAACATCACACTTTTCAAAACGTGTTTTTCAGCCCGAAATAAACGCGTTTTTTCAGACAACTGAATCTCCTTGTAATAGCAAGGCTCAGAAGTGCCCACACACTCAGCCCTTAACCCCAGTGTGCAGAAAGGGTCAAAAGGTGTTTTTCAGCAGAAATAAACATGTTTCTGCAAGTTTGGTCAACCCCATGTAAGTTATGGGGCAGTAACATCACAGTTTTCAAAACGTGTTTTTCAGCCCGAAATAAACGCGTTTTTTCAGGCAACTGAATCTACTTGTAACAGCAAGGCTCAGAAGTGCCCACACACTCAGCCCTTAACCCCAGTGTGCAGAAAGGGTCAAAACGTGTTTTTCAGCAGAAATAAACATGTTTCTGCAAGTTTGGTCAACCCCATGTAAGTTATGGGGCAGTAACATCACAGTTTTCAAAACGTGTTTTTCAGCCCGAAATAAACGCGTTTTTTCAGGCAACTGAATCTACTTGTAACAGCAAGGCTCAGAAGTGCCCACACACTCAGCCCTTAACCCCAGTGTGCAGAAAGGGTCAAAACGTGTTTTTCAGCAGAAATAAACATGTTTCTGCAAGTTTGGTCAACCCCATGTAAGTTATGGGGCAGTAACATCACAGTTTTCAAAACGTGTTTTTCAGCCCGAAATAAACGCGTTTTTTCAGGCAACTGAATCTACTTGTAACAGCAAGGCTCAGAAGTGCCCACACACTCAGCCCTTAACCCCAGTGTGCAGAAAGGGTCAAAACGTGTTTTTCAGCAGAAATAAACATGTTTCTGCAAGTTTGGTCAACCCCATGTAAGTTATGGGTCAGTAACATCACACTTTTCAAAACGTGTTTTTCAGCCCGAAATAAACGCGTTTTTTCAGACAACTGAATCTCCTTGTAATAGCAAGGCTCAGAAGTGCCCACACACTCAGCCCTTAACCCCAGTGTGCAGAAAGGGTCAAAAGGTGTTTTTCAGCAGAAATAAACATGTTTCTGCAAGTTTGGTCAACCCCATGTAAGTTATGGGGCAGTAACATCACAGTTTTCAAAACGTGTTTTTCAGCCCGAAATAAACGCGTTTTTTCAGGCAACTGAATCTACTTGTAACAGCAAGGCTCAGAAGTGCCCACACACTCAGCCCTTAACCCCAGTGTGCAGAAAGGGTCAAAACGTGTTTTTCAGCAGAAATAAACATGTTTCTGCAAGTTTGGTCAACCCCATGTAAGTTATGGGGCAGTAACATCACAGTTTTCAAAACGTGTTTTTCAGCCCGAAATAAACGCGTTTTTTCAGGCAACTGAATCTACTTGTAACAGCAAGGCTCAGAAGTGCCCACACACTCAGCCCTTAACCCCAGTGTGCAGAAAGGGTCAAAACGTGTTTTTCAGCAGAAATAAACATGTTTCTGCAAGTTTGGTCAACCCCATGTAAGTTATGGGGCAGTAACATCACAGTTTTCAAAACGTGTTTTTCAGCCCGAAATAAACGCGTTTTTTCAGGCAACTGAATCTACTTGTAACAGCAAGGCTCAGAAGTGCCCACACACTCAGCCCTTAACCCCAGTGTGCAGAAAGGGTCAAAACGTGTTTTTCAGCAGAAATAAACATGTTTCTGCAAGTTTGGTCAACCCCATGTAAGTTATGGGTCAGTAACATCACACTTTTCAAAACGTGTTTTTCAGCCCAAAATAAACGCGTTTTTTCAGGCAACTGAATCTACTTGTAACAGCAAGGCTCAGAAGTGCCCACACACTCAGCCCTTAACCCCAGTGTGCAGAAAGGGTCAAAAGGTGTTTTTCAGCAGAAATAAACATGTTTCTGCAAGTTTGGTCAACCCCATGTAAGTTATGGGTCAGTAACATCACACTTTTCAAAACGTGTTTTTCAGCCCGAAATAAACGCGTTTTTTCAGGCAACTGAATCTACTTGTAACAGCAAGGCTCAGAAGTGCCCACACACTCAGCCCTTAACCCCAGTGTGCAGAAAGGGTCAAAACGTGTTTTTCAGCAGAAATAAACATGTTTCTGCAAGTTTGGTAAACCCCATATAAGTTATGGGGCAGTAACATCACACTTTTCAAAACGTGTTTTTCAGCCCGAAATAAAAGCGTTTTTTCAGACAACTGAATCTACTTGTAACAGCAAGGCTCAGAAGTGCCCACACACTCAGCCCTTAACCCCAGTGTGCAGAAAGGGTCAAAACGTGTTTTTCAGCAGAAATAAACATGTTTCTGCAAGTTTGGTCAACCCCATGTAAGTTATGGGGCAGTAACATCACACTTTTCAAAACGTGTTTTTCAGCCCGAAATAAACGCGTTTTTTCAGACAACTGAATCTCCTTGTAATAGCAAGGCTCAGAAGTGCCCACACACTCAGCCCTTAACCCCAGTGTGCAGAAAGGGTCAAAAGGTGTTTTTCAGCAGAAATAAACATGTTTCTGCAAGTTTGGTCAACCCCATGTAAGTTATGGGGCAGTAACATCACAGTTTTCAAAACGTGTTTTTCAGCCCGAAATAAACGCGTTTTTTCAGGCAACTGAATCTACTTGTAACAGCAAGGCTCAGAAGTGCCCGCACACTCAGCCCTTAACCCCAGTGTGCAGAAAGGGTCAAAACGTGTTTTTCAGCAGAAATAAACATGTTTCTGCAAGTTTGGTCAACCCCATGTAAGTTATGGGGCAGTAACATCACACTTTTCAAAACGTGTTTTTCAGCCCGAAATAAACGCGTTTTTTCAGGCAACTGAATCTACTTGTAACAGCAAGGCTCAGAAGTGCCCACACACTCAGCCCTTAACCCCAGTGTGCAGAAAAGGTCAAAACGTGTTTTTCAGCAGAAATAAACATGTTTCTGCAAGTTTGGTCAACCCCATGTAAGTTATGGGTCAGTAACATCACACTTTTCAAAACGTGTTTTTCAGCCCGAAATAAACGCGTTTTTTCAGGCAACTGAATCTACTTGTAACAGCAAGGCTCAGAAGTGCCCACACACTCAGCCCTTAACCCCAGTGTGCAGAAAGGGTCAAAACGTGTTTTTCAGCAGAAATAAACATGTTTCTGCAAGTTTGGTAAACCCCATATAAGTTATGGGGCAGTAACATCACACTTTTCAAAACGTGTTTTTCAGCCCGAAATAAAAGCGTTTTTTCAGACAACTGAATCTACTTGTAACAGCAAGGCTCAGAAGTGCCCACACACTCAGCCCTTAACCCCAGTGTGCAGAAAGGGTCAAAACGTGTTTTTCAGCAGAAATAAACATGTTTCTGCAAGTTTGGTCAACCCCATGTAAGTTATGGGGCAGTAACATCACACTTTTCAAAACGTGTTTTTCAGCCCGAAATAAACGCGTTTTTTCAGACAACTGAATCTCCTTGTAATAGCAAGGCTCAGAAGTGCCCACACACTCAGCCCTTAACCCCAGTGTGCAGAAAGGGTCAAAAGGTGTTTTTCAGCAGAAATAAACATGTTTCTGCAAGTTTGGTCAACCCCATGTAAGTTATGGGGCAGTAACATCACAGTTTTCAAAACGTGTTTTTCAGCCCGAAATAAACGCGTTTTTTCAGGCAACTGAATCTACTTGTAACAGCAAGGCTCAGAAGTGCCCACACACTCAGCCCTTAACCCCAGTGTGCAGAAAGGGTCAAAACGTGTTTTTCAGCAGAAATAAACATGTTTCTGCAAGTTTGGTCAACCCCATGTAAGTTATGGGGCAGTAACATCACAGTTTTCAAAACGTGTTTTTCAGCCCGAAATAAACGCGTTTTTTCAGGCAACTGAATCTACTTGTAACAGCAAGGCTCAGAAGTGCCCACACACTCAGCCCTTAACCCCAGTGTGCAGAAAGGGTCAAAACGTGTTTTTCAGCAGAAATAAACATGTTTTTTCAGGCAACTGAATCTACTTGTAACAGCAAGGCTCAGAAGTGCCCACACACTCAGCCCTTAACCCCAGTGTGCAGAAAGGGTCAAAAGGTGTTTTTCAGCAGAAATAAACATGTTTCTGCAAGTTTGGTCAACCCCATGTAAGTTATGGGGCAGTAACATCACAGTTTTCAAAACGTGTTTTTCAGCCCGAAATAAACGCGTTTTTTCAGGCAACTGAATCTACTTGTAACAGCAAGGCTCAGAAGTGCCCGCACACTCAGCCCTTAACCCCAGTGTGCAGAAAGGGTCAAAACGTGTTTTTCAGCAGAAATAAACATGTTTCTGCAAGTTTGGTCAACCCCATGTAAGTTATGGGGCAGTAACATCACAGTTTTCAAAACGTGTTTTTCAGCCCGAAATAAATGCGTTTTTTCAGTCAACTGAATCTACTTGTAACAGCAAGGCTCAGAAGTGCCCACACACTCAGCCCTTAACCCCAGTGTGCAGAAAGGGTCAAAACGTGTTTTTCAGCAGAAATAAACATGTTTCTGCAAGTTTGGTCAACCCCATGTAAGTTATGGGTCAGTAACATCACACTTTTCAAAACGTGTTTTTCAGCCCGAAATAAACGCGTTTTTTCAGGCAACTGAATCTACTTGTAACAGCAAGGCTCAGAAGTGCCCACACACTCAGCCCTTAACCCCAGTGTGCAGAAAGGGTCAAAACGTGTTTTTCAGCAGAAATAAACATGTTTCTGCAAGTTTGGTCAACCCCATGTAAGTTATGGGTCAGTAACATCACACTTTTCAAAACGTGTTTTTCAGCCCGAAATAAACGCGTTTTTTCAGGCAACTGAATCTACTTGTAACAGCAAGGCTCAGAAGTGCCCACACACTCAGCCCTTAACCCCAGTGTGCAGAAAGGGTCAAAACGTGTTTTTCAGCAGAAATAAACATGTTTCTGCAAGTTTGGTAAACCCCATATAAGTTATGGGGCAGTAACATCACACTTTTCAAAACGTGTTTTTCAGCCCGAAATAAAAGCGTTTTTTCAGACAACTGAATCTACTTGTAACAGCAAGGCTCAGAAGTGCCCACACACTCAGCCCTTAACCCCAGTGTGCAGAAAGGGTCAAAACGTGTTTTTCAGCAGAAATAAACATGTTTCTGCAAGTTTGGTCAACCCCATGTAAGTTATGGGGCAGTAACATCACACTTTTCAAAACGTGTTTTTCAGCCCGAAATAAACGCGTTTTTTCAGACAACTGAATCTCCTTGTAATAGCAAGGCTCAGAAGTGCCCACACACTCAGCCCTTAACCCCAGTGTGCAGAAAGGGTCAAAAGGTGTTTTTCAGCAGAAATAAACATGTTTCTGCAAGTTTGGTCAACCCCATGTAAGTTATGGGGCAGTAACATCACAGTTTTCAAAACGTGTTTTTCAGCCCGAAATAAACGCGTTTTTTCAGGCAACTGAATCTACTTGTAACAGCAAGGCTCAGAAGTGCCCACACACTCAGCCCTTAACCCCAGTGTGCAGAAAGGGTCAAAACGTGTTTTTCAGCAGAAATAAACATGTTTCTGCAAGTTTGGTCAACCCCATGTAAGTTATGGGGCAGTAACATCACAGTTTTCAAAACGTGTTTTTCAGCCCGAAATAAACGCGTTTTTTCAGGCAACTGAATCTACTTGTAACAGCAAGGCTCAGAAGTGCCCACACACTCAGCCCTTAACCCCAGTGTGCAGAAAGGGTCAAAACGTGTTTTTCAGGAGAAATAAACATGTTTCTGCAAGTTTGGTCAACCCCATGTAAGTTATGGGGCAGTAACATCACAGTTTTCAAAACGTGTTTTTCAGCCCGAAATAAACGCGTTTTTTCAGACAACTGAATCTACTTGTAACAGCAAGGCTCAGAAGTGCCCACACACTCAGCCCTTAACCCCAGTGTGCAGAAAGGGTCAAAACGTGTTTTTCAGCAGAAATAAACATGTTTCTGCAAGTTTGGTCAACCCCATGTAAGTTATGGGGCAGTAACATCACAGTTTTCAAAACGTGTTTTTCAGCCCGAAATAAACGCGTTTTTTCAGGCAACTGAATCTACTTGTAACAGCAAGGCTCAGAAGTGCCCACACACTCAGCCCTTAACCCCAGTGTGCAGAAAGGGTCAAAACGTGTTTTTCAGCAGAAATAAACATGTTTCTGCAAGTTTGGTGAACCCCATGTAAGTTATGGGTCAGTAACATCACACTTTTCAAAACGTGTTTTTCAGCCCGAAATAAACGCGTTTTTTCAGGCAACTGAATCTACTTGTAACAGCAAGGCTCAGAAGTGCCCACACACTCAGCCCTTAACCCCAGTGTGCAGAAAGGGTCAAAACGTGTTTTTCAGCAGAAATAAACATGTTTCTGCAAGTTTGGTCAACCCCATGTAAGTTATGGGGCAGTAACATCACAGTTTTCAAAACGTGTTTTTCAGCCCGAAATAAACGCGTTTTTTCAGACAACTGAATCTACTTGTAACAGCAAGGCTCAGAAGTGCCCACACACTCAGCCCTTAACCCCAGTGTGCAGAAAGGGTCAAAACGTGTTTTTCAGCAGAAATAAACATGTTTCTGCAAGTTTGGTCAACCCCATGTAAGTTATGGGGCAGTAACATCACACTTTTCAAAACGTGTTTTTCAGCCCGAAATAAACGCGTTTTTTCAGACAACTGAATCTCCTTGTAATAGCAAGGCTCAGAAGTGCCCACACACTCAGCCCTTAACCCCAGTGTGCAGAAAGGGTCAAAAGGTGTTTTTCAGCAGAAATAAACATGTTTCTGCAAGTTTGGTCAACCCCATGTAAGTTATGGGGCAGTAACATCACAGTTTTCAAAACGTGTTTTTCAGCCCGAAATAAACGCGTTTTTTCAGGCAACTGAATCTACTTGTAACAGCAAGGCTCAGAAGTGCCCACACACTCAGCCCTTAACCCCAGTGTGCAGAAAGGGTCAAAACGTGTTTTTCAGCAGAAATAAACATGTTTCTGCAAGTTTGGTCAACCCCATGTAAGTTATGGGGCAGTAACATCACAGTTTTCAAAACGTGTTTTTCAGCCCGAAATAAACGCGTTTTTTCAGGCAACTGAATCTACTTGTAACAGCAAGGCTCAGAAGTGCCCACACACTCAGCCCTTAACCCCAGTGTGCAGAAAGGGTCAAAACGTGTTTTTCAGCAGAAATAAACATGTTTCTGCAAGTTTGGTCAACCCCATGTAAGTTATGGGGCAGTAACATCACAGTTTTCAAAACGTGTTTTTCAGCCCGAAATAAACGCGTTTTTTCAGGCAACTGAATCTACTTGTAACAGCAAGGCTCAGAAGTGCCCACACACTCAGCCCTTAACCCCAGTGTGCAGAAAGGGTCAAAACGTGTTTTTCAGCAGAAATAAACATGTTTCTGCAAGTTTGGTCAACCCCATGTAAGTTATGGGTCAGTAACATCACACTTTTCAAAACGTGTTTTTCAGCCCGAAATAAACGCGTTTTTTCAGACAACTGAATCTCCTTGTAATAGCAAGGCTCAGAAGTGCCCACACACTCAGCCCTTAACCCCAGTGTGCAGAAAGGGTCAAAAGGTGTTTTTCAGCAGAAATAAACATGTTTCTGCAAGTTTGGTCAACCCCATGTAAGTTATGGGGCAGTAACATCACAGTTTTCAAAACGTGTTTTTCAGCCCGAAATAAACGCGTTTTTTCAGGCAACTGAATCTACTTGTAACAGCAAGGCTCAGAAGTGCCCACACACTCAGCCCTTAACCCCAGTGTGCAGAAAGGGTCAAAACGTGTTTTTCAGCAGAAATAAACATGTTTCTGCAAGTTTGGTCAACCCCATGTAAGTTATGGGGCAGTAACATCACAGTTTTCAAAACGTGTTTTTCAGCCCGAAATAAACGCGTTTTTTTCAGGCAACTGAATCTACTTGTAACAGCAAGGCTCAGAAGTGCCCACACACTCAGCCCTTAACCCCAGTGTGCAGAAAGGGTCAAAACGTGTTTTTCAGCAGAAATAAACATGTTTCTGCAAGTTTGGTCAACCCCATGTAAGTTATGGGGCAGTAACATCACAGTTTTCAAAACGTGTTTTTCAGCCCGAAATAAACGCGTTTTTTCAGGCAACTGAATCTACTTGTAACAGCAAGGCTCAGAAGTGCCCACACACTCAGCCCTTAACCCCAGTGTGCAGAAAGGGTCAAAACGTGTTTTTCAGCAGAAATAAACATGTTTCTGCAAGTTTGGTCAACCCCATGTAAGTTATGGGTCAGTAACATCACACTTTTCAAAACGTGTTTTTCAGCCCAAAATAAACGCGTTTTTTCAGGCAACTGAATCTACTTGTAACAGCAAGGCTCAGAAGTGCCCACACACTCAGCCCTTAACCCCAGTGTGCAGAAAGGGTCAAAAGGTGTTTTTCAGCAGAAATAAACATGTTTCTGCAAGTTTGGTCAACCCCATGTAAGTTATGGGTCAGTAACATCACACTTTTCAAAACGTGTTTTTCAGCCCGAAATAAACGCGTTTTTTCAGGCAACTGAATCTACTTGTAACAGCAAGGCTCAGAAGTGCCCACACACTCAGCCCTTAACCCCAGTGTGCAGAAAGGGTCAAAACGTGTTTTTCAGCAGAAATAAACATGTTTCTGCAAGTTTGGTAAACCCCATATAAGTTATGGGGCAGTAACATCACACTTTTCAAAACGTGTTTTTCAGCCCGAAATAAAAGCGTTTTTTCAGACAACTGAATCTACTTGTAACAGCAAGGCTCAGAAGTGCCCACACACTCAGCCCTTAACCCCAGTGTGCAGAAAGGGTCAAAACGTGTTTTTCAGCAGAAATAAACATGTTTCTGCAAGTTTGGTCAACCCCATGTAAGTTATGGGGCAGTAACATCACACTTTTCAAAACGTGTTTTTCAGCCCGAAATAAACGCGTTTTTTCAGACAACTGAATCTCCTTGTAATAGCAAGGCTCAGAAGTGCCCACACACTCAGCCCTTAACCCCAGTGTGCAGAAAGGGTCAAAGGTGTTTTTCAGCAGAAATAAACATGTTTCTGCAAGTTTGGTCAACCCCATGTAAGTTATGGGGCAGTAACATCACAGTTTTCAAAACGTGTTTTTCAGCCCGAAATAAACGCGTTTTTTCAGGCAACTGAATCTACTTGTAACAGCAAGGCTCAGAAGTGCCCGCACACTCAGCCCTTAACCCCAGTGTGCAGAAAGGGTCAAAACGTGTTTTTCAGCAGAAATAAACATGTTTCTGCAAGTTTGGTCAACCCCATGTAAGTTATGGGGCAGTAACATCACACTTTTCAAAACGTGTTTTTCAGCCCGAAATAAACGCGTTTTTTCAGGCAACTGAATCTACTTGTAACAGCAAGGCTCAGAAGTGCCCACACACTCAGCCCTTAACCCCAGTGTGCAGAAAAGGTCAAAACGTGTTTTTCAGCAGAAATAAACATGTTTCTGCAAGTTTGGTCAACCCCATGTAAGTTATGGGTCAGTAACATCACACTTTTCAAAACGTGTTTTTCAGCCCGAAATAAACGCGTTTTTTCAGGCAACTGAATCTACTTGTAACAGCAAGGCTCAGAAGTGCCCACACACTCAGCCCTTAACCCCAGTGTGCAGAAAGGGTCAAAACGTGTTTTTCAGCAGAAATAAACATGTTTCTGCAAGTTTGGTAAACCCCATATAAGTTATGGGGCAGTAACATCACACTTTTCAAAACGTGTTTTTCAGCCCGAAATAAAAGCGTTTTTTCAGACAACTGAATCTACTTGTAACAGCAAGGCTCAGAAGTGCCCACACACTCAGCCCTTAACCCCAGTGTGCAGAAAGGGTCAAAACGTGTTTTTCAGCAGAAATAAACATGTTTCTGCAAGTTTGGTCAACCCCATGTAAGTTATGGGGCAGTAACATCACACTTTTCAAAACGTGTTTTTCAGCCCGAAATAAACGCGTTTTTTTCAGACAACTGAATCTCCTTGTAATAGCAAGGCTCAGAAGTGCCCACACACTCAGCCCTTAACCCCAGTGTGCAGAAAGGGTCAAAAGGTGTTTTTCAGCAGAAATAAACATGTTTCTGCAAGTTTGGTCAACCCCATGTAAGTTATGGGGCAGTAACATCACAGTTTTCAAAACGTGTTTTTCAGCCCGAAATAAACGCGTTTTTTCAGGCAACTGAATCTACTTGTAACAGCAAGGCTCAGAAGTGCCCACACACTCAGCCCTTAACCCCAGTGTGCAGAAAGGGTCAAAACGTGTTTTTCAGCAGAAATAAACATGTTTCTGCAAGTTTGGTCAACCCCATGTAAGTTATGGGGCAGTAACATCACAGTTTTCAAAACGTGTTTTTCAGCCCGAAATAAACGCGTTTTTTCAGGCAACTGAATCTACTTGTAACAGCAAGGCTCAGAAGTGCCCACACACTCAGCCCTTAACCCCAGTGTGCAGAAAGGGTCAAAACGTGTTTTTCAGCAGAAATAAACATGTTTTTTCAGGCAACTGAATCTACTTGTAACAGCAAGGCTCAGAAGTGCCCACACACTCAGCCCTTAACCCCAGTGTGCAGAAAGGGTCAAAACGTGTTTTTCAGCAGAAATAAACATGTTTCTGCAAGTTTGGTCAACCCCATGTAAGTTATGGGTCAGTAACATCACACTTTTCAAAACGTGTTTTTCAGCCCAAAATAAACGCGTTTTTTCAGGCAACTGAATCTACTTGTAACAGCAAGGCTCAGAAGTGCCCACACACTCAGCCCTTAACCCCAGTGTGCAGAAAGGGTCAAAAGGTGTTTTTCAGCAGAAATAAACATGTTTCTGCAAGTTTGGTCAACCCCATGTAAGTTATGGGTCAGTAACATCACACTTTTCAAAACGTGTTTTTCAGCCCGAAATAAACGCGTTTTTTCAGGCAACTGAATCTACTTGTAACAGCAAGGCTCAGAAGTGCCCACACACTCAGCCCTTAACCCCAGTGTGCAGAAAGGGTCAAAACGTGTTTTTCAGCAGAAATAAACATGTTTCTGCAAGTTTGGTAAACCCCATATAAGTTATGGGGCAGTAACATCACACTTTTCAAAACGTGTTTTTCAGCCCGAAATAAAAGCGTTTTTTCAGACAACTGAATCTACTTGTAACAGCAAGGCTCAGAAGTGCCCACACACTCAGCCCTTAACCCCAGTGTGCAGAAAGGGTCAAAACGTGTTTTTCAGCAGAAATAAACATGTTTCTGCAAGTTTGGTCAACCCCATGTAAGTTATGGGGCAGTAACATCACACTTTTCAAAACGTGTTTTTCAGCCCGAAAAAAACGCGTTTTTTCAGACAACTGAATCTCCTTGTAATAGCAAGGCTCAGAAGTGCCCACACACTCAGCCCTTAACCCCAGTGTGCAGAAAGGGTCAAAAGGTGTTTTTCAGCAGAAATAAACATGTTTCTGCAAGTTTGGTCAACCCCATGTAAGTTATGGGGCAGTAACATCACAGTTTTCAAAACGTGTTTTTCAGCCCGAAATAAACGCGTTTTTTCAGGCAACTGAATCTACTTGTAACAGCAAGGCTCAGAAGTGCCCGCACACTCAGCCCTTAACCCCAGTGTGCAGAAAGGGTCAAAACGTGTTTTTCAGCAGAAATAAACATGTTTCTGCAAGTTTGGTCAACCCCATGTAAGTTATGGGGCAGTAACATCACACTTTTCAAAACGTGTTTTTCAGCCCGAAATAAACGCGTTTTTTCAGGCAACTGAATCTACTTGTAACAGCAAGGCTCAGAAGTGCCCACACACTCAGCCCTTAACCCCAGTGTGCAGAAAGGGTCAAAACGTGTTTTTCAGCAGAAATAAACATGTTTCTGCAAGTTTGGTAAACCCCATATAAGTTATGGGGCAGTAACATCACACTTTTCAAAACGTGTTTTTCAGCCCGAAATAAAAGCGTTTTTTCAGACAACTGAATCTACTTGTAACAGCAAGGCTCAGAAGTGCCCACACACTCAGCCCTTAACCCCAGTGTGCAGAAAGGGTCAAAACGTGTTTTTCAGCAGAAATAAACATGTTTCTGCAAGTTTGGTCAACCCCATGTAAGTTATGGGGCAGTAACATCACACTTTTCAAAACGTGTTTTTCAGCCCGAAATAAACGCGTTTTTTCAGACAACTGAATCTCCTTGTAATAGCAAGGCTCAGAAGTGCCCACACACTCAGCCCTTAACCCCAGTGTGCAGAAAGGTCAAAAGGTGTTTTTCAGCAGAAATAAACATGTTTCTGCAAGTTTGGTCAACCCCATGTAAGTTATGGGGCAGTAACATCACAGTTTTCAAAACGTGTTTTTCAGCCCGAAATAAACGCGTTTTTTCAGGCAACTGAATCTACTTGTAACAGCAAGGCTCAGAAGTGCCCACACACTCAGCCCTTAACCCCAGTGTGCAGAAAGGGTCAAAACGTGTTTTTCAGCAGAAATAAACATGTTTCTGCAAGTTTGGTAAACCCCATATAAGTTATGGGGCAGTAACATCACACTTTTCAAAACGTGTTTTTCAGCCCGAAATAAAAGCGTTTTTTCAGACAACTGAATCTACTTGTAACAGCAAGGCTCAGAAGTGCCCACACACTCAGCCCTTAACCCCAGTGTGCAGAAAGGGTCAAAACGTGTTTTTCAGCAGAAATAAACATGTTTCTGCAAGTTTGGTCAACCCCATGTAAGTTATGGGGCAGTAACATCACACTTTTCAAAACGTGTTTTTCAGCCCGAAATAAACGCGTTTTTTCAGACAACTGAATCTCCTTGTAATAGCAAGGCTCAGAAGTGCCCACACACTCAGCCCTTAACCCCAGTGTGCAGAAAGGGTCAAAAGGTGTTTTTCAGCAGAAATAAACATGTTTCTGCAAGTTTGGTCAACCCCATGTAAGTTATGGGGCAGTAACATCACAGTTTTCAAAACGTGTTTTTCAGCCCGAAATAAACGCGTTTTTTCAGGCAACTGAATCTACTTGTAACAGCAAGGCTCAGAAGTGCCCACACACTCAGCCCTTAACCCCAGTGTGCAGAAAGGGTCAAAACGTGTTTTTCAGCAGAAATAAACATGTTTCTGCAAGTTTGGTCAACCCCATGTAAGTTATGGGGCAGTAACATCACACTTTTCAAAACGTGTTTTTCAGCCCGAAATAAACGCGTTTTTTTCAGGCAACTGAATCTACTTGTAACAGCAAGGCTCAGAAGTGCCCACACACTCAGCCCTTAACCCCAGTGTGCAGAAAGGGTCAAAACGTGTTTTTCAGCAGAAATAAACATGTTTCTGCAAGTTTGGTCAACCCCATGTAAGTTATGGGGCAGTAACATCACAGTTTTCAAAACGTGTTTTTCAGCCCGAAATAAACGCGTTTTTTCAGACAACTGAATCTACTTGTAACAGCAAGGCTCAGAAGTGCCCACACACTCAGCCCTTAACCCCAGTGTGCAGAAAGGGTCAAAACGTGTTTTTCAGCAGAAATAAACATGTTTCTGCAAGTTTGGTCAACCCCATGTAAGTTATGGGGCAGTAACATCACAGTTTTCAAAACGTGTTTTTCAGCCCGAAATAAACGCGTTTTTTCAGGCAACTGAATCTACTTGTAACAGCAAGGCTCAGAAGTGCCCACACACTCAGCCCTTAACCCCAGTGTGCAGAAAGGGTCAAAACGTGTTTTTCAGCAGAAATAAACATGTTTCTGCAAGTTTGGTCAACCCCATGTAAGTTATGGGTCAGTAACATCACACTTTTCAAAACGTGTTTTTCAGCCCGAAATAAACGCGTTTTTTCAGGCAACTGAATCTACTTGTAACAGCAAGGCTCAGAAGTGCCCACACACTCAGCCCTTAACCCCAGTGTGCAGAAAGGGTCAAAAGGTGTTTTTCAGCAGAAATAAACATGTTTCTGCAAGTTTGGTCAACCCCATGTAAGTTATGGGTCAGTAACATCACACTTTTCAAAACGTGTTTTTCAGCCCGAAATAAACGCGTTTTTTCAGGCAACTGAATCTACTTGTAACAGCAAGGCTCAGAAGTGCCCACACACTCAGCCCTTAACCCCAGTGTGCAGAAAGGGTCAAAACGTGTTTTTCAGCAGAAATAAACATGTTTCTGCAAGTTTGGTAAACCCCATATAAGTTATGGGGCAGTAACATCACACTTTTCAAAACGTGTTTTTCAGCCCGAAATAAAAGCGTTTTTTCAGACAACTGAATCTACTTGTAACAGCAAGGCTCAGAAGTGCCCACACACTCAGCCCTTAACCCCAGTGTGCAGAAAGGGTCAAAACGTGTTTTTCAGCAGAAATAAACATGTTTCTGCAAGTTTGGTCAACCCCATGTAAGTTATGGGGCAGTAACATCACACTTTTCAAAACGTGTTTTTCAGCCCGAAATAAACGCGTTTTTTCAGACAACTGAATCTCCTTGTAATAGCAAGGCTCAGAAGTGCCCACACACTCAGCCCTTAACCCCAGTGTGCAGAAAGGGTCAAAAGGTGTTTTTCAGCAGAAATAAACATGTTTCTGCAAGTTTGGTCAACCCCATGTAAGTTATGGGGCAGTAACATCACAGTTTTCAAAACGTGTTTTTCAGCCCGAAATAAACGCGTTTTTTCAGGCAACTGAATCTACTTGTAACAGCAAGGCTCAGAAGTGCCCGCACACTCAGCCCTTAACCCCAGTGTGCAGAAAGGGTCAAAACGTGTTTTTCAGCAGAAATAAACATGTTTCTGCAAGTTTGGTCAACCCCATGTAAGTTATGGGGCAGTAACATCACACTTTTCAAAACGTGTTTTTCAGCCCGAAATAAACGCGTTTTTTCAGGCAACTGAATCTACTTGTAACAGCAAGGCTCAGAAGTGCCCGCACACTCAGCCCTTAACCCCAGTGTGCAGAAAGGGTCAAAACGTGTTTTTCAGCAGAAATAAACATGTTTCTGCAAGTTTGGTCAACCCCATGTAAGTTATGGGGCAGTAACATCACACTTTTCAAAACGTGTTTTTCAGCCCGAAATAAACGCGTTTTTTCAGACAACTGAATCTCCTTGTAATAGCAAGGCTCAGAAGTGCCCACACACTCAGCCCTTAACCCCAGTGTGCAGAAAGGGTCAAAAGGTGTTTTTCAGCAGAAATAAACATGTTTCTGCAAGTTTGGTCAACCCCATGTAAGTTATGGGGCAGTAACATCACAGTTTTCAAAACGTGTTTTTCAGCCCGAAATAAACGCGTTTTTTCAGGCAACTGAATCTACTTGTAACAGCAAGGCTCAGAAGTGCCCGCACACTCAGCCCTTAACCCCAGTGTGCAGAAAGGGTCAAAACGTGTTTTTCAGCAGAAATAAACATGTTTCTGCAAGTTTGGTCAACCCCATGTAAGTTATGGGGCAGTAACATCACACTTTTCAAAACGTGTTTTTCAGCCCGAAATAAACGCGTTTTTTCAGGCAACTGAATCTACTTGTAACAGCAAGGCTCAGAAGTGCCCACACACTCAGCCCTTAACCCCAGTGTGCAGAAAAGGTCAAAACGTGTTTTTCAGCAGAAATAAACATGTTTCTGCAAGTTTGGTCAACCCCATGTAAGTTATGGGTCAGTAACATCACACTTTTCAAAACGTGTTTTTCAGCCCGAAATAAACGCGTTTTTTCAGGCAACTGAATCTACTTGTAACAGCAAGGCTCAGAAGTGCCCACACACTCAGCCCTTAACCCCAGTGTGCAGAAAGGGTCAAAACGTGTTTTTCAGCAGAAATAAACATGTTTCTGCAAGTTTGGTAAACCCCATATAAGTTATGGGGCAGTAACATCACACTTTTCAAAACGTGTTTTTCAGCCCGAAATAAAAGCGTTTTTTCAGACAACTGAATCTACTTGTAACAGCAAGGCTCAGAAGTGCCCACACACTCAGCCCTTAACCCCAGTGTGCAGAAAGGGTCAAAACGTGTTTTTCAGCAGAAATAAACATGTTTCTGCAAGTTTGGTCAACCCCATGTAAGTTATGGGGCAGTAACATCACACTTTTCAAAACGTGTTTTTCAGCCCGAAATAAACGCGTTTTTTCAGACAACTGAATCTCCTTGTAATAGCAAGGCTCAGAAGTGCCCACACACTCAGCCCTTAACCCCAGTGTGCAGAAAGGGTCAAAAGGTGTTTTTCAGCAGAAATAAACATGTTTCTGCAAGTTTGGTCAACCCCATGTAAGTTATGGGGCAGTAACATCACAGTTTTCAAAACGTGTTTTTCAGCCCGAAATAAACGCGTTTTTTCAGGCAACTGAATCTACTTGTAACAGCAAGGCTCAGAAGTGCCCACACACTCAGCCCTTAACCCCAGTGTGCAGAAAGGGTCAAAACGTGTTTTTCAGCAGAAATAAACATGTTTCTGCAAGTTTGGTCAACCCCATGTAAGTTATGGGGCAGTAACATCACACTTTTCAAAACGTGTTTTTCAGCCCGAAATAAACGCGTTTTTTTCAGGCAACTGAATCTACTTGTAACAGCAAGGCTCAGAAGTGCCCACACACTCAGCCCTTAACCCCAGTGTGCAGAAAGGGTCAAAACGTGTTTTTCAGCAGAAATAAACATGTTTCTGCAAGTTTGGTCAACCCCATGTAAGTTATGGGGCAGTAACATCACAGTTTTCAAAACGTGTTTTTCAGCCCGAAATAAACGCGTTTTTTCAGACAACTGAATCTACTTGTAACAGCAAGGCTCAGAAGTGCCCACACACTCAGCCCTTAACCCAAGTGTGCAGAAAGGGTCAAAACGTGTTTTTCAGCAGAAATAAACATGTTTCTGCAAGTTTGGTCAACCCCATGTAAGTTATGGGGCAGTAACATCACAGTTTTCAAAACGTGTTTTTCAGCCCGAAATAAACGCGTTTTTTCAGGCAACTGAATCTACTTGTAACAGCAAGGCTCAGAAGTGCCCACACACTCAGCCCTTAACCCCAGTGTGCAGAAAGGGTCAAAACGTGTTTTTCAGCAGAAATAAACATGTTTCTGCAAGTTTGGTCAACCCCATGTAAGTTATGGGGCAGTAACATCACAGTTTTCAAAACGTGTTTTTCAGCCCGAAATAAACGCGTTTTTTCAGACAACTGAATCTACTTGTAACAGCAAGGCTCAGAAGTGCCCACACACTCAGCCCTTAACCCCAGTGTGCAGAAAGGGTCAAAACGTGTTTTTCAGCAGAAATAAACATGTTTCTGCAAGTTTGGTCAACCCCATGTAAGTTATGGGGCAGTAACATCACAGTTTTCAAAACGTGTTTTTCAGCCCGAAATAAACGCGTTTTTTCAGGCAACTGAATCTACTTGTAACAGCAAGGCTCAGAAGTGCCCACACACTCAGCCCTTAAGCCCAGTGTGCAGAAAGGGTCAAAACGTGTTTTTCAGCAGAAATAAACATGTTTCTGCAAGTTTGGTCAACCCCATGTAAGTTATGGGTCAGTAACATCACACTTTTCAAAACGTGTTTTTCAGCCCGAAATAAACGCGTTTTTTCAGGCAACTGAATCTACTTGTAACAGCAAGGCTCAGAAGTGCCCACACACTCAGCCCTTAACCCCAGTGTGCAGAAAGGGTCAAAAGGTGTTTTTCAGCAGAAATAAACATGTTTCTGCAAGTTTGGTCAACCCCATGTAAGTTATGGGTCAGTAACATCACACTTTTCAAAACGTGTTTTTCAGCCCGAAATAAACGCGTTTTTTCAGGCAACTGAATCTACTTGTAACAGCAAGGCTCAGAAGTGCCCACACACTCAGCCCTTAACCCCAGTGTGCAGAAAGGGTCAAAACGTGTTTTTCAGCAGAAATAAACATGTTTCTGCAAGTTTGGTAAACCCCATATAAGTTATGGGGCAGTAACATCACACTTTTCAAAACGTGTTTTTCAGCCCGAAATAAAAGCGTTTTTTCAGACAACTGAATCTACTTGTAACAGCAAGGCTCAGAAGTGCCCACACACTCAGCCCTTAACCCCAGTGTGCAGAAAGGGTCAAAACGTGTTTTTCAGCAGAAATAAACATGTTTCTGCAAGTTTGGTCAACCCCATGTAAGTTATGGGGCAGTAACATCACACTTTTCAAAACGTGTTTTTCAGCCCGAAATAAACGCGTTTTTTCAGACAACTGAATCTCCTTGTAATAGCAAGGCTCAGAAGTGCCCACACACTCAGCCCTTAACCCCAGTGTGCAGAAAGGGTCAAAAGGTGTTTTTCAGCAGAAATAAACATGTTTCTGCAAGTTTGGTCAACCCCATGTAAGTTATGGGGCAGTAACATCACAGTTTTCAAAACGTGTTTTTCAGCCCGAAATAAACGCGTTTTTTCAGGCAACTGAATCTACTTGTAACAGCAAGGCTCAGAAGTGCCCGCACACTCAGCCCTTAACCCCAGTGTGCAGAAAGGGTCAAAACGTGTTTTTCAGCAGAAATAAACATGTTTCTGCAAGTTTGGTCAACCCCATGTAAGTTATGGGGCAGTAACATCACACTTTTCAAAACGTGTTTTTCAGCCCGAAATAAACGCGTTTTTTCAGGCAACTGAATCTACTTGTAACAGCAAGGCTCAGAAGTGCCCACACACTCAGCCCTTAACCCCAGTGTGCAGAAAGGGTCAAAAGGTGTTTTTCAGCAGAAATAAACATGTTTCTGCAAGTTTGGTCAACCCCATGTAAGTTATGGGTCAGTAACATCACACTTTTCAAAACGTGTTTTTCAGCCCGAAATAAACGCGTTTTTTCAGGCAACTGAATCTACTTGTAACAGCAAGGCTCAGAAGTGCCCACACACTCAGCCCTTAACCCCAGTGTGCAGAAAGGGTCAAAACGTGTTTTTCAGCAGAAATAAACATGTTTCTGCAAGTTTGGTCAACCCCATGTAAGTTATGGGGCAGTAACATCACACTTTTCAAAACGTGTTTTTCAGCCCG